>NW_028289004.1:3712500-3752500 GCF_059628265.1 Tinamus guttatus | reverse complement strand
TATTGCTCAAAATCATCCCATTTTGTAAGAGGAGAGTAAGTGGTATTTCACCTGTTTGGGAGGATGTTCCTCTTCCAGCTGATTAAGGAGGAAGCAGTGTCATAACCTTGTTTTTTTCTAATATGGACAGGCGGGTAACGAATGGCTGAGATGACTGTGATCTTTGCATCCCATGGTCAATCTATTTTCTATATGTGTTTCCTGTGATTCTGTAGGAAATTATGGGCAAGTCTGAGACAGAAGAGCACCAGACAGTGATAAAACTACCATCACAGAGCCAACATGAAACCAACATGTCCACATTTGCTCTTTTTTTTAGCATGCATGTGTTTTTATTAAGCAATACAATCAAAAACTGTAGAGGGCTTGGAGTATTTTCCCCATCAGAAAACACATCTTGTGTGTGTAAAGAACACTGTACACAAAAACGTTATCTGTCTTCATTAGCCAAACAAAAGAGAGATTTATGGGCATATTTACAGAAACAAGTTCAATGCAGTAGCCCTTTTAATTGAAAAGACATAATAAACATGCATTTCTTCAGGTGAATCTCTCTGAAAACAACTACACTTCGTCCTATTTAGGAAGCTAAGTTTGACAAACCTTTAGAACTGTAGAAAACAGTCTGATTGAACATATGCTTTTGACATTATGCTAGGGAAATTACTACCTTGGTAAACAATAACATCTCAGTATCTAAGCCAAGGTTCCAGCAGTCAGGTATATTCATGCATGGAAAAATCTGTAAGAAATATTGACATGCCAAAATGTTTGCAAGATCACTGCCTATGAAAGGTTATTCACAGACACAGTCTCAGGCAAAAATCACACCTTCGGGGGTATTACACACCTTGCCAAAGTCATGGAAAGCCAACAGCTTTCTACTGTGTGAGCAACAATAGAGCTGTTAAGGACAAGAATTATTCTGAAAAGTAGAGGTTGAGGATAGTCATAATTTTGTTTTCAGAGCACCAAAGCTGCTGTGTCTGACCATGAAAGTTGCCAACAGGACATACCCTATCCACCAAAAAAAAAAAAAAAATGAAAGTGCAGAAATCACAGGCTCAAGGAGAAGCAGAAGCTTTTCATTCTGCATTGCCTGCTCTACAAGTACTCTCCTGGAGCTTACAACAGGTTTCCTCTGCCACAGATGTGACAGCCCTAAAGTCACTGAATTTGCATGCAGATGAAAACACTTACCCTTATCTGTGTTGCATCAGCAGAGCCCACAGCAACCTTGACATCCCAAAAGGAGGTTGCCTGAGCTGCGGAGATCATGGCACAGGGCCTATGCCAAGAGCATGTGGTGAGGAAGCGAGGTTGCACACCTTGGAGACCATTGATCTTCCTCGGTAACAGAGATCGTTCTACTGCATCTCAACAGCCTTTAATAGAGGCCTCATTTTCCCCTTCTGGATAGTACCAACTAAAAGGACATGAATCTACCTATCAACTTCACTCCCAAATGTTAAAGATCCTGGAGTGAAGACCAGCCTGCTGTCCGTTGTCTTTTTTATGGAGTGAGACTCAAGGATAAAATATTTGAGGTAGACATGGATCTATGTTAAAAATGCTTGTCACACACCCTCTGCCAGTCAGAAGTTACCATCAGAGCTCGTGTTAGAATAAACAATAAAAGGTAAAGTTCTTTTTTTTTCTTTTTTAAAAAAAACACAGGTAATAAAATAAAGGTAGAAGACTTTAGTATTTGAAGCAGGAGTCATTATAAGTTACACTCCGCAGAGCTAACCCATTTTCATTTACTCTAGGAGAAGAGGTCACCAAACTATGTTTTCCAGTCAGACTCAGACTTCCTAAAGTTCTAAGTGTTCTAAGTGCCCTCTGATGGCATTTTTTTCTCAGCAATGACAATTTTCCCATAAAAACTATCAAATCAAGGTCTTCACCTAGGGCATCTACATTAAACTTATCCTCAACCTGTCACAGCAACAGGGACTGTGTTTGAACTGCACATTTCTAAAAGGCAACCTTGACCCCTGTCACGGCCAATCACATTTGGAGGGATGCTGCCCATGATGGAAGCTGCAGTCGCAACCTCTCTGGCACAGAAGAGGTCAATGTGGCCAAATGAGGAGACGGGTCCCATCTCAGGGGACCTGTGCCAGCATCAGACCAGTATGGTTTGGCAAGATTGGCTCTGTAAGGACAGAAGGAAAATCTCCAGGAACTTGTATGACTATGCCTCCAACTAGACATTGTCAAGGAGTCTTGAGCACTGCATGGCAGATGTGACTTCTTTTCCCGTTTTTGAGACTTTATCTCCATTAGCACAATTTTGCTGACTGTTCTAACTTCAGTGTTTCTCACTACCCTTCTCCTTTGCCACTGCTCCAGCATTTTTGTTTGTTTGCTTTTAGTTTTTTGGGGTTTTTTAATACGAGTTTTATTTTCCAAATGGAAATGGTAGTTGCATTTTGTATCACAAAGCATCACTCTCACCATATATGAAGAGCTTTTGTGTATATTACATCCATGCACACATATATATAAGAAACAATACATGCATCCAGGATGGTAAAGTTTCTAGCATGTGAAACGAATGAGGAAATTTTCCATTCACTTCTGTTTTCACATACAGCAGCACCTAAATGTGGCAATTATAGTATCGGGGAAGAGGTTCACATGTTTAGATCTCCATTAAGACTTTACACTGCTATCTGGTCTAAACCATTCAGTGAATCTCAACAGAAGAAGCTTTTATGATGATAGTGTTATTTTTACAGCACATACATATAAGCTGATGATTTTCAATGGAGGGAGAAAGCCACTAAAGATTGACTAACCTGCTTCTTAGGTAGAAAATAGACATTTTATTTAAAGCCTTTGTGTGAAAGTGGCAATCCATTTATCATGAAATACCTGCCCATGAAGTTGCTACTGTATGTGGAGAAATGGTAAAAGAAGAAAAATAAACCAGTTTCATCATTTCCCCCACAACATGCAAAAATTGTCCACTAGATATATATCAAAGGGCTTTTGAACTGGCTAATTACCAGATCTGGACAGACAAGGTCCCTCACTGACAGATTCAGCACTTCCTTGGAGGGCTGCAGCCCTTCTTAGCTTCCTGGTGGGGGAATTGTCTATTTCTAGGGCCTGGCTGCATTTGGTGATATCGGAGCCATTCAGCAGGCAGAAAGATGCTTTGATTTCCTTACTCTGCTACCCATGGTAAATCATACCACCTGACAAGGAAGGTTTAATAAACTAATGTGTCAGTGTCATTATAAAGGTACCATTATAATGAACTAGCATCTTCTACTGGATGATTTCAGATACCTTTTCTGGAAATCCCCCTGTGAAGGATGCTGCCATGCTTTTGCTTTATTAGTCATGGACCTTTGGGGATTTCCAGTTTTCTCCCTAGCAAATGCCAACCTTTCCACTCTGTGAAGATAGAAATCAGCTTGTATTTCATTGAGGAGATTCAAAAGTAGAAAGTATCTTGATGGCAGGATGACAGACCCCATTCGAAGGTCTGGACCATATAAGCGAAAAAAGAAGAAAATAAATTTTCAAACATGCTATATGTGTCACACCAGCAGCTAAATATTTTAAGAAAAAAAATGTCAGACATCACTGAGCTGTTCCTGTTGGCTCATGCTAATACTCTGAAAGAAAACAATCACAGATGTAGGAAAAGAAATGGTCATTAGCTCATCTCAATCTCTTCCTTATTGCAGTTTGATATTCCCCTCTGCTTCTCACACTCACAACCAATCGCACTCTAAGGCTGACCACCCACAAAGGGAACTCACCATGCTCCTCCAAATCCCTTCATCCCACCCTCCTGTAAAACCCTGGGAGTCTGGGACAGCTGTCATGCTACAACAGGGACTCACATTGTCTTGGTGCTACAGGTGTTTCTTGTGCCACCTGGTGCCTTGCAGAACAAGGGTGGGATTTATGAGGTGGGAGGTCAGTTTTGGGGTGGGACATCACCTTGTTTCAAGGCGTGTTAGGCACAAAGGTATTCACGTCTACAGACTGGCTCCAAGCACTGTGATAATAAAAACTCAGCAAACAAACTTCAGATCAAATTTAAGCAATTTCCTCCTATTTATTTCAGTTTTACTGGCAATAAACAACTCTTAGCAGGTGCAACCTCAAAATATACCTCCAATAACAATTGTTTTGCCTCATGTATTTATGCAGCATTCTAACTGCAGCATCTATATAGAATTTCTTTTTTCCCACACACACAAATACACACACATACTTAATACATTAGCATTTCCTCTATACCTTTTTACAGTGTATCCAGTTAAGAAAATTGCTCAATTAGCTGAATAGGGTTTTTTCTTTTCACTGTGAAAAGAGAGAGTCTTGCAGAACGGAGTGGAGTTCTCTGTAAGAGGTCAGTTGGGTGTGATTTTTGGAATAAAGGAGAGAGGATGAGTGGGTTGTAAGAGATTTTTTAATTATTCACATTTTATTGCCTTAAAAAGTCAAGTAAAGAGGGCAAACCAACATGCATACTGGTTCATGCTGGTATGTAACAGTAATAAGTTGTAGAAAAAGCCCACCATAGTTACTGGAATATTCCCATTATAGTACATACCTCATGGACATAGAAAAGATTGTGGGACTGTCAAATAACAAGTGTCAAGGAACAGTATACCCACTCGTTGGTAAAATAAGTCAGTTAATTTGGCAGGTAAGTATTAAGTAATCATATTGTCAGAATAAGGCAAATGGCTAAGAAAGAAAGACAAAGAAGAAAAGAAAAAAAAAATGAAGACAAAGTAATAGGAAGGAACCAAACAAGAGAGGGGAAAAGGAGAAAATGCAAAAGTTTAATAGCCAAGGGATGAGAAATATTCAGTTGTTCTGGATGGCACAAGGTCTTGTTCCGGTTGGTCACTGACTGACTTTCTACTGCTTGGGATAATTTGAATGTCAGCCAACCTGGTTTTTGTTAGAGAATGGAGTAGTTGAGAAAAACCTAAGCAGGCGGGATATTTTCCCATCCATCTAAAAAAAAAAAAAAAAAAAAAAAAAGTTTTATGATCTTCATGCTCTCTGTGGATTTTTTTCTCATTTTTTGCTTATTTAAGTCTCCCTAAATGTTACTTTTTTAAGCATGTGTTTTTTTTTCATCATGATTAGGGATTTCTCATTTTTGGTTTCAAGATAGCAAAATTTCAAATGAACTGAACTTCTTTTTATTATTATTTCATTACACTTTACTGAGGGAAAAATATCTGTGATATTTTCCTAGGCAAAATGTTACATCACGTAGTCTATTTATGTTTCAGCATTGCAGTGACTTTTAAAAGCTCACAGCAGGAAATGAAGAAAAGCCTGAACTCATAATTATTAAATAATAATAAAAAATGTACGCTGCTAAGGTTACATTTATTCAAAATGGTACAATTAATATATCCCTGTGTTTCCATTAATATATGTTCCGGTGGCGAACTTGATAGGAAATATGGTCATGGCATGAACTTTACAGCAGATTTGTGTAGTCTCTGCTGAGCAAAGTTTAATTGAGCAAAGCAGCTTGGATAAGATATACCATGCAGAAATGAGATTATCCATCACGTGCCATCGAGATGATCAATATCTGAGTCCTCTGTGTACTGACAGAGTAGGAGGGATGTCACTCTGGGGGATCAAACACAACAGGCAACAGAGAGCAACAATAACAAAAACACTGGGCACATGAAACATCGACTTAAACATCCCCTTTCCCATGAAGGGCATACCATTCCTTTCTCTTAATTTTCCTCCTGGCCCTTCACCCCTGCCTCCATCCCATGCCTATGATAATGCTTACAGCTCCTAAAGCTCTTCCAGCGCCAGAAGCTCAGGGCTTCTCCCCACTGATTTCTCTCTCCATTCCCCTTCCTCCTCTCTCCAGCTGGTCTTGCTGCAGCTCAGGCATGGCCTCATGATGCCTGTCCTGGGGCATCTCAGATTTTGCTTGTCATTCTGACCTGCACCGGTGTTAAGCCACTGCACAAGCAAAACCATCACTCACAAAGACCGGTGCAGAGCTTCAATGGCATTCAAGACCTGAGGGACCACATCATATTCCTTGTACTCTCATTCCAGCAATGCCTGCTACCATCTGTCTTCACTCATCAACCATAAGCTTTTAGTATTTGCCTTTACGGTTCTTTATCATGTAACGTACTCCTCTGCGTAACACCCATTACCTGGGCACACACACAAGCCCTCACCTTCAGGCTGCCAGCAGTGCCCTCTGAACATCTTCTGATGACCTAAAACAGCTTGAAGCTTTATTCCTTGCACGTGAAGAACCTTCCCACCTGCAAAGTGACTGCTTTATTTCTCTCTATACTCCCTAGAAGAGCTACCCTTGGCAGGAAGGCCTGCAAAGCACAGCTCTTGGACAAGGGCTCCGTGCACCGCAAGCTGTGACCGCTGAGTGCTGCACAGCTCCTATTACTGTCACTGTGTTCGGGCAGTTCCAGTCTGGTTTGCTGTATTAACTGGTGTGTTTTGACATATTCCTAGGCAGTGAGTTATCATGTGCTGAAGTCTTAATGCCCCCTGGATGGACTCCTGGAGGTGTTACTGTAAGAGCCACAGTAAACCGCTTGAACATAACAGCACGTTATGTTTAAGACTTTGTCATTTGTCTGTCTCTACTAATGACCAAGAGATATAGTCCTTGGATGAAGAGACCCACTGGTCTCAAAGAAAGCCATAGAAGAAGGAATAAGAATTCTGACTTCCACATAGCTGTAGGAACCCTTGATTTATTTTAATTCAAAGTGAATTCCCAACACTGAACAAGTGACAAGAACTGGCAAGAAGCAAATTTGAAAGGGAAAAAA
Source organism: Tinamus guttatus (assembly GCF_059628265.1). NCBI lineage: Eukaryota > Metazoa > Chordata > Aves > Tinamiformes > Tinamidae > Tinamus > Tinamus guttatus. The sequence continues at coordinate 3,745,670 of NW_028289004.1, read as the reverse complement.
ATGGGTCTTTGTTAAGATTTGACTTTAAACTGTGCTTATGCATGGGGACAAAATTCAAAGCACAGAGGAAAGGCATGTTGCTGCTGTTGCAGACAAAGGAAGAGATACACAGAACGTCCTCAGTGCCTGACAGAAAAAGTGACACTGTGATTCTTTATTTGTCAGCGAATATCGTAAAACAGCAAGTCCAGGGGCTCCTCCATCCACTCAAACAGGAGGCACAGCACAGAATGACCCAATCCCTTCCAAAAATCAAAATTTAAAAATAAAATGGCTAAATCTTAATCAAAACCATGCCTGGAGTCAAAATATTCTGGAGGTAAATGAGTGCAATCCTGTGTCCTATGGAGAAATATTTATTCTGGCTTTTCAAGTACTACATCAAGGTGCAAGAAGAAAAGCAATTCTGATTGTAATTTTGCCTCTGTTATTCTGAATGTAACCAAAGGTTTTCTTCTTTAAACTATATATATATAAAAAAAAAAGCCAGCAGCATTTTTATTTCATGACGCTTCGTTGACAGAATCTCTTGTCTGAAGCAATTCAGAACTCTGGCTACTGAAGCTCATCACTATTTTATTTGCCTCCTTCAGTGCCGAGTAGATATTTATAACTGTTGTAGTCACTCTTGAAATAAGTATATAGCACAAGGGTACTGCCTGCTCCGAGTCAAGAAGAAGAGGAAAAAGACAAATAAAAAGCAATGAAAAGACATGATGCAGGTATATGGGAGAATGTGACTATCAAAGAGCTAATGGCTTTGTGATGGTAACAAATGAGTTAGAAGAAAACCAGGTAGTAGTAATGGTTCTGTTGAAAAATCTCTTTAGGGCATTAAAATATTAACCTGTTATTCATCACGCTTTCCCTTCTTATTTATTTCTTTGCTAGTTGCTCCTTCTTTTTGATTCTTTTTCTTTCTCTCGCTCTTACTGGATTGAATAGCACTGAGTTGCCTTTGCCACAAAAAAAAATCACAGATCGTTAGATTTTTGTTTAGTTCTAGACATAATTGGAGCCAATCGAATCTGAATAGCAATTTTGTGTTCACATCTTTTATTTATTGAGGTTCTTCAAAACACCAGGAAAGGCAAAAATGCAAACCCTAGTGCGCCATAAGACATGCAATGTCAAAGTAGGGAAAAAGTAATGACAAAAAAAAAGAAAAGAAGTATTTTTCTCGTTGTTTCTTTTCCTAAAAGATGAAATGCTGCTGAGCCAGCTTCCCCCGCATCGCCGAGACATGGGCAGTGCAGGAGGCTGAGCGTGTTACAGCAGGCAGCCGCTCGTGGCTCTCGTCGATGGCCCTGAGCAGCTCTGCTTTAAACTAGAGCCGCTCCGGGGTGTCTGTACCCCTGACCAGAACTTGTGCCCCACCGAGACGTGCTGGTCACCAGACTTTGCACCCCATGCAGGCCACATGCTTTGCACCCCATGGAGCAGAGGGGACGTGGAGCCGGACACCAGCGCCTACAGCCTTCCTCCAGCCTCTCACCCATCCAGCACACGGCGTGATGCCATCGGGCCCGCAGCAACGCAGACACAGCACACACAAGAGTGTGGGATGCTCTGGAGACACTTTGTTTAATACCGAGGCCCGGTGAGCGTGTCCAATGGACCATAGCGCTAGCATCTGCCTCACTAAGGCTCAGGCCCAGGGACTTAAATGCATGCACACGTTTCTTCTGACTCTGTCCCAAGTTTTTATTTCATTTTTTCCAGGTAATTTCACATGGTAACCAGCCAGGTGTGGGATCTTTCAGAAAGGCAAGCACATGTGCAAAATTAGACTATGCTGCAACACCAGAATCTGCTGGGAAAAGGTGGTGCGTTTCGTAACTACTTTCTATTATTAGCCTGCTGTAGTCCGGGATTTAAAAAATCACTTCAAATAAAGGAAATATAACATTTTTGTTCCTCCACTATGCCTGAATTCTCCTCCTTGTTTTTCTTTGCAAAAAATAATGTAATAATGAGAGCTTAAATGTGAAAACAAGCAATGGCTCACCCTGGACCCCAGTGTTTAGAAAAACAAAATGTTTTGCATTAGTCCTTAGGATGATGCCTACTTTAGGTACTACTGAAAATGCATTTCAGTCATGTTAGATTATAACACGAGAGATAGCCCCCTTATATGAATAGAGCTACAAAACTAGAATGACTTATTTCCCCATCTTCTCAGTATAGGGGGTCAATTTCTGCAGAAGAGGGTCCCAAATTAAATTTCCCATTCCTGTATTCTTGTATATGGTTAAATGCCTGAATTCTACACATTCTCAGCAGCGTCTGTGGTTGCAGCCCTACAGGAATACCCTTTAGCACAGGTGCCCTCCTCCGATTTCCCAAACAAGATCTCAGACTTGATGCACTAAAGGTTCCTTTGGTAAGGGATTTCTCCCTGAGTCACTAACGTGCTCTATAGGCTTGCCAATTTTCTCCGATAATAGCATTTCACATAAGTTATTTGAGCTCAAATGCAGCTTTTGCAGAAGAAAAACATTCTGCAGCTTACGGCTCTGGAAAGAGCTGATTGTTGTGTTGTCAATAAAAAGAAGGATTACAGAGTAGGCGAATTTGTTATATACACGTTTGGTCCATGAAATACATCCTCGTATGAATCTTTAAATATTTGCAGCCTACTGTAATTGTTACTTACACTCCACCCACTTCATCCTTCTTTTCTTCCTCTCCTCTGAAGAATAATTTGACAGTTGCTTTCTTAGAAAAAGTTAAACTATAAAATGGTTTCTCTGTCTAACGGGGACACAAATATGCATAAGTACAGTTCAGAATATGTGGACAAATCTCAAACCTCACACACATGAGAGAGGTCAGGGTGCTCTAAAGGACTGAGGTGGCCTGTGGTGGAGGGCATAAACATAGAGGGAACTGAAGCCTCATCCCACACCAGCGATCCAGAACTATCCTCCCAGTACTGTGAAAAGAAATTGACTGCTAAAACCAGAGAAACAGACACAGGCATTGGGATCACAGGTGTTACCTCACTGACAGCCTATTATAAAGCTCCAACTGTGTCCGAAGTTATAAAGCAATTTCATAGGTATATTTGTCAGGATGAATAATGTGCAAATCCACTTCTCTCTCTCTCTCCTTTTTTTTTTTTTTTTTTAATATGCCTTTATTAAAAGATTACTGCTGCACATGGCAGGGCTTCACTGGATGCTGATCCAGGCTAGCAGTGAATCCCAAACACAGGTCCCATGGCCAGCCTAAGTGACCAGCAAAGCAGGTGCTGCAACGCAAGGAAGGGGCTGGTGCCTCCCTCAAAGACGAGCAAGACGGGCAGCACCGTCCTCTCCCACGCATCTCCCAGCACTCAGCAGAGGCCAAAGAGACCTGAGCAAGTGGACAGCACCATGGAAAGTGCACGAGGAATCACACGGGACAGGGCAAGGTGTCACCCCGAACCAGCAGGCAAACCAACAGCTTCCACACACCGCTGCAGGGCTTATCACGGATGTGGGCTGCAGTCACTAATACAGCCTGAAAAACTTGCCACTGGAGCGCGTTAAAATGGTGCGATCAAAACCAGAGATCAAGACATCATGTGAAAAAAAAAAAAAAAGGCTGAACATACTCACTAACATGCAAAAACGACTTCTAAAACTCATAGGTTTTAGGGGGAAAAGAAATAGAATAAAGCTCATGTTTTTATTTATGAAAAGTAATCTTGCAGAAAATAACTAGAAGCTGCTTATTGCCAAACAGACTTGGCTTACTCAAACCCCATCCTGAGAATCTAAGCGTGATTTTCTTCTAAATCACAAATGAATCTCTTTCAAATCAAACACAAACCCAAAGAAGATCTGAAGGGATGAAGGAGCCCACTCAAGAACATTTGCCCAAAGTGGCATCCAGGAGAGGGACATCTAGCTCCTCGATTCTACACTTAAAAATGAATAAATAAATAAATAAAATCTTGGAGGAGTCACATGACACATGAACAGGATAAACAGTTGAGAATTCGATCCTACAGAGAGTGAAAGAAAGCTTTGGCCAAGACATAACCAGGACAACACATTCTCAGCCTCTTTTATCAACTCTCAGGGGAGTTGCTCCAGCACCAAACGGGAGCCTGCTTAAAGGTACTATGATAGCACTTTCGAAGATATTACAAAATATATCTCTAGAGCAGCCAGGACCTAGACAGGTAGAGGAAAAAAAATGTAAGACTCAGAGCCTTACAGGGACTCTGAAAAGCCTGTTGCACATCAGGAAGCTACAGAGGTGGCTGACACTAGGCCTGAAAGCAAGGTCTCACCTGCGAGGATGACATGGGATCCTCTATTTTTTAAAAAATTGATTACTCTACCTGAACATTCTAATAAAAATCTGGAGTTTAAAGTCCTTTTGCTCCTCTGCATAGAACTCCCTGCAAGGAAAAGGTACAGACAGACCTACCTCAAAGCCCTGGGGCCCCTCAGAATCCCACCACAAGCCCATGATGAAAAAGGCAGCAGAACAAAACTCTGTGCCATGGTTAGCACTATTAAATTATCCTGCCAAAGAAACACACACAGCTACTAGCCAGCATTATTTTTAGCAAAAAAAAAAAGCAGGGGGCAGGGGGCTGAAAATAGGTATGCCTCTTCTGTTAGGAACTGGAGTCAGAAGCACGAGACCTGTGCAGAAGAGAGAAATAAAATGAACTATGCAGTCAGTGCAACCCTGTATGTCCTGCCAACCCCGGAGGAGGAGTCTGGGGACACCTGTGGTGACGGTCACTGCAGCGGGGTGACCAGGGAGACTCTGGCTCTTCTGAAGCTCTCCTCTCCTGAAGGACACCTGCTGAAGAAGAGGAGGCAGAGCAGATTGGCTGGGGAGAGAAGATGTGAGAAACTCTCCTAGTTCAAACACCTACATCTCAGGAGGCCAAAATTAAGCGAGACAAATCCCACCTACAGGGGAACAGCTGCCCTTGATCTGTCGTGATCATGGGGCACCTCTTTACTCTCTACCTTGCTTTTCCTTGTCTGAAAGAAAAACCATAACCAACCACAGCTGCTTCAACACAGAGCGCTGCAGCATGAATACATTTGGGCCCAGATTCTTTCCTGAGCTAACTGCAGAGTGATACCAGAAATTATGCAAGTTAAGATGCATATCTCTTATGAAAATGATGCAATAATCAGTGTCTACAGTTCGATTATGAGATAATTAATTTTAATTGCATATTACATTCTCATTGAATTAGAAGATTTGAAGAGTTTGACTATTTTTATATTCCCCTTGCAATACATTTTGTAGTCTGTGCTATTTAGAGACAGAAAATTGCAACTATTTTAAAAACACGACAATGACTTTCACCTCCCTGAGGGAAATCCTGAGTTATTACCTTTGATGGCATCAGGGTTTCTTCCTTACTCTGTAAGAGGGAATCATTTCAGACCTCTTCTTAGCTTTGCTTTGTACCATTCGAGTGCCTTGGGTCCTCAACACAGAGATTTAGACCATCACTATTTATTATGTAGGAGAGGGGAAAGTATGTCTTTTTGGGTATTTTGTTTCTCCACATAAGATTTTGATTTTTTTTTTTGGGGGGGGGTGGTCAGGGAGAAGGGGTGACATTTACCTGATACCATTCATTAAGAAGGGTTGTCTAGGCCCTTGGTTCCACCCGCCAAGGGGAACGAGATGCCAAGGCAAGGACCCTGTGCACACACAGCTTCTCTCTGCTGCCTCGATGCCTCTGCTGCTTCCTCTGCTGGGGCACTGGCCAGCTGCAAAGGAGGGTGGCTGAGATCAGACAGCTCTAAATTTCCTTTTTTCTACTCCCATCAGCAGCTGTTGATCAAAACATCCTTGTCCTAGCTCCAGATAAGTCACTGTAGTAAGATATTTGCTGAATGGCAACTTGTGGCCCCTTTGCAATGGAAAAAAATCACCACCTTCTCTGGTTATTCAGATAGGTTCTCAAATGGTTGGTGAATTAATTATGGCAGAAATCATCAGTTCATAACTTGCCATCCAACAGGTACTGAAAAGAAAGAACGAAAACCCTGAATTTGTACTAGTCTCCACAGTTGCATGGTTAAGCATACATGATCCTGCCCAAACTGAGATTGTGTTTGTGTGTGTGTTAGTGTCCTCCTATTCATAGCTTTTGAGGCAGATAGATGGGTCAAGCAAGCTGTGGAAATCTCACCAGATTCCACTATTTATGCTTTAATTTTTCTCTCAGATACCAAGTTTTAAGACTCAAAAAATATAGAGAGACAAGCTTCATATACATTGCTGATGTATCTCATATCTCTCTACCTTGCCCAGTCATCCTTGCTCTTGCCTCCTTCACCCCAGGTGGAAGATGCAGGCGAGCATTAAGGTGTTGATTACCTGTCCATTTCTGATACACGGCCAAACATGCCAACCCTCGTCCTCACACCGATGGCACACTTACATGGCAGGTTTCTTCTCTGTGTATCCAACACATCAGCAGTGCATTACATGCTGCTGCTGTTTTTAATAAAAATATTATTCAACTCACCCAAGTTTTCTTCCGGAGATTTTTTTTCATTTCACTTAATACCTACCTTCCTGGTTCCTGACAGCTACACAGATCTTGCCAGAGGCTGTTGTTCCTGGGCTCGCTGAGCTCTTTGGTTTTTTGGCTTTTATCCTGAGATCAGTGGTTCCTCAGATAAGAGCAAGTGATTAAGTTCTGCAATGCACCTTGCAGGTAGGGACCAATCGTTTATTACTTAGCTGCGTCTGGGCTCTGTAAACTCAGGCTTCTCCAGCTCAATAAATAGTGGAACAAAGGCTACTCTGGCATGAAGGTTGTTTATATCTCGTACTGGATTTCGTTTTGGATCATTTCTCACCAAACCACCGGAGGCCCTTCGGGTTGTGGCTGTTGCCGGTTACGGCGGTTGCGCTGCGGGTCCATCCTGCCGCGCTGTCCTGCCGCCGCGAGGCTCGAGCGTCGACGTATCATCCTGCGCGGCGCTCCTGCGTGAAATCCGCCCCTTAAACAATAGTGAGGGGCTTTTTGTGCAATACAAAAATATATTAAAAATACATAATGTAACTTGTCTTAATATACTTTTCTGAGTCTAAAAATATGCCAGACCAAAAGAAACATATTTACATAAAAAGCAGACAAGGTCAAATAACAAAGAAAGCCCTTAATTAGTTGTAATCAACTTTAATTTGCATACCGTATATAATTCCTAAATGATTGTTAATAATAACTTTATATAATGGACTTCCAATTTTCATGAAAATGGCACATTTTGATAAGCAGACACAAAACCCTAGTACTAATAAGGTTTAATTTGCATACATTAGACTGATTATCCAAACAAAAGGATTACAGTATTACTTCTCCATACCTTTATGTCCTTATTATGCACATTTATTAACTTCACAAAAGCTAGCTGTTAGTGACAAACAATAGCCATGGCTAGAAGAGAAATCTGCAGTGTGAATAAAGTGCATTTTAATGCTAAGGAGCAAAGTTTTTACTGCATAAATGTTTTGTTTAACTCTTTCTTTGCCAAAGATATTATGTAAGGCATGCACTTTTAGCTGGATAAAGCATTTCATTATGTGATTCTTTTTTAAGAATATATCTTTGTGAGAACTATAACCTGCTCATGTTCCTGATTTCCTAATGTGACGCTAAAAAAAAAAATGGACAAGCTTGAATATATCAGAAAACATGTTTACAGTCACAGAATCAAGCTGTTAACGCATGCGATTCCAGGGCACGGTGCTAATAAATATATTGCCATAAGCTTTGCTTTCACAGTGTAAATAATAATGCAGGTGGCAATAACTGTTCCTAAGGGTATCGCGTATACCCTGCAATTAAAGTGCGAGCAACGGGGAGGAAAAAAAAAATCATTAGTAGATCTGCTAACTGAAGTAAATGATGCTCATGAGGGGCTTATAAGAAAGCCAGTGAACGTGCAGCTTAAGCTGAATGCCCCTTTGGCACCTGCTCCGAGCGGCCCGGCAGCCGTGACGGGGATGCGTGCGGCGGGTGCCACCGCGCCACGCTGTGCCCTCCCGACGAGGCGCTCCTGCTGGGAATGGCTTCCAGGATACACGTGCCTGGAAGACCTAGCAATGGCCACACTGTGCTCAAAGTGACCCAGCTGCTAAGTCCTACTGGCAGGACCTCAAACACTATTGGAAACAACATTTGGCATCCTACATCGTTTAGGCATTCCTAAAGGTATCCCGGTTCCTGAAGCATTCTGAGTTTCACGTATTTTTGTATTGGTTAGTCCCAAATCTTACACTGAACTAGTTTTTTTATCTCTCTCTCAGCATGTACATACAAGTCTGGCTTCCTTTTTCTTATCAAACCACAGCCCTGTTCCAATTGTGAGTTGACCTCACTTCTCTGGGTGATGATCCTTATGCGTGACGCAACCACCTCACCTTGGGATCCAGACTGCAACTGCCTGGATGCAAATGACAAAAATGTTACTACTTTCCCAACCCTGCATTTGTATTCTACTTTGTTGCGCTCTATGGCAATTAAGTGAGATGTGCCTGATTCTGATAGCTGTGGATGCTAATTCCTTTTGTTTGCCTTTGCAAAAATTGGTCATATTCAGCCAAGGAAATGCATTCAGCCTAACTCGATTCCCTTATTCCCATCCCATCTTCCTTGTATATACTGCAGAAATAAAAGGGTGTTTCATATTACAGGTATTTTGATTTTTGGCTTTCATACTTCAGGTCAGAATCCACCTCCAATTTTAAAGATCAATTTACATGCTGAATTTGTGCAACCCCGCCCAGGTAGAAAACTTTATTTGGGCCAATTTTAGGGGATAAGAAATTAGAATATGTGTAAACAATTGTCCCATCATTCTCAACAGGCAGTTTGCATCCAAGGAACCAGTTGCACTTGCTTATCAAGCGACAGATCCACAGACAAGTCTTGTGTGTACCACATATTTCAAACACCAGAAGCTGTAATCAATTTTAGGAAGACCAAGGACCCTTGGGGAACTTTGGTCATCATTTTAAAGGAAAACGAAGCCAAGCCATCCTACCCACTTCATTTTCAAAGAGAAGGAAGATGACATCCTCCTGGGCACTATAGGCAGGAGGCATTGCAGCCCGCTCTCTGCTGGCTGAAAAAGGCAGATGTTCCAGATGTGGACCTTGGCTCTCCTGGAAGCTCAGGCTCAATCCTTGCCTGTTTGAGCTGTGATTGCCTGTGTTGCAACAGAGAATGAGAACATTGTACAAATGAGCCTTCACTCATGAGAAAACCCCACCAACTTGAGGAATGAAAGATTATGAGTAAGGGTTACAAGTCTGGGACAATAGTTTAATTAAATTCAAATCTTTTGCTTGAAGTTAGATTTCTGTCATTCCACAACATTATTTTTAGTTCTCAGGAGTGCCAATAGTACCTTAGCTCTGTAAGGGCCTAGTTCTTTTCAAGGTTTGATAAAAATCTTAAAGACCAGAAGGTGCATTGATTTCTAACGATAACCTATATCCTATGATTTCAAGATTTCACATTCCATACGTATGACTGGAAATATCTGTCTATAGATATTTCTAAGAATTACATATGGGGAATTCTTAACACATATATTCTTCTTTTTAAGGCAAAATTTCAAATCAACAGTCCAATAAATTGCAGCTACTGGAATTGCTGAGCTAATTTACAGTCAAATTGATTTTTTTCAGTTAAGAAAAATCCTTTGAATTTGGAAGGAAGTGCTCTGCTCCACACCAGCCCACTCACACTTGTCTGTAATTTCATACATACCCACAGTTCCTAGCTATCATGTTCTTCAGGAGCATAACTAGCTTTTTAGCATATAAGGTTTTAAGAATACATCTGCATTCCTCATTATTTCAGAACATTGGATATTCCTCATTTTGCGCCTTCCTATTTCAGTCTGCTTTGAAACTCTGATTTATTGGATTATTTGATGATTTGGGTATCCTTGAAGAAACTCCCATCATGTATTCACTTTGCATACTTTGCTGTTGCAAATTGTCTTATTTATGGATCATCCATATAGATCCTAGTGTGCTCTAGGGGATCTCTACTTTGGCTCCCTCAGCAGTTACACTTGTCCGATCTCAGCTTTATACAACACGATTTATCTTTATAGAACATCCCTCTTCCTACAGAGCACCACAGATTTACAAACAGACCGAATCCTATATTAAGGAGACATGGAGAATTTAACAGAGAGCTCTGAAGGAAAAAGATGTCAGATGTGATATCAGGGCAGGTCTTTTGTCTGGCCTACATGCAGCCATACTTTTCCCAAAGGATGCTCCAGATAAAGGTGCTAATGTCAAAAAAAGGCAATGAAAGCGCTGACATATGGCCTTTTAATATAGTGCCAGTCAAGAATTTTCCCCCGTGTACCAGTGATCCTCAGCACATGTCCTATGTCAAGTTCAGATCTTTCCTAAATATGTATTCTTTCAAATTCTTTATGAAACCATGGTGTTCCCCAAGTGACAGCCAGAGGCAAAAAGTTCCATGGAAGTAAGAAATGGTAGTAAATACCATTCTAGGGCCAGACTGGTTGAGGGAATGATCTGACAGAGCTTCATTTGCAGTTTGACATCTCCTCCTTACCCTCTTTCACTCCAGCCACACTTCTGGCCAAAGCAATGCTGATTTCAGCAGCAGCAGCATCGCCTGGGCATGGAAATGCCATCCCAGCTCCTGCATCTCCAGCTCGTGCCCTTCTCAGAATCATTTTTAGTTTCCACTCTGTCCCTGTAAGACTGCGTTTACTGAAATAGAAAATAGCACCACATGAAGGTCACGCCGGAGCTAGTCAAACAGGGTGAAAAAAATGTCCTTTGCTCATTGAATGCTCATTTGAATTTTTAATGGATTTGCTTCAGCTTTGCTCATTCCCCCTCTGTGGTGAGTTGAGTGATCGCATCTCAGAGGGATACAAATGCTTGTGGAAAACCCATTTCCATAGTTGTAAATGTGTTAGCCAAGGAAACTCCAGATGCTGGGCTCACCCCCGCACATGCACACTCACACAGGCACCTATTTGCACAACCAGAGTGTTGCTGGCGCAACAGGCGGCAGCGCCATCAATGCCGTGTGGTTTATTTGACCAGCTACAGCTGAACAACGGAAACCACCTGCAGCCAAGCCATTCCGGTAGTCCTTCATTTAAAGGAGCCGCTGAATCAGGGTAGGCAAAAAATAATAATGATAATAAAAAGGTATTCATTGCTATGCAAGCAAAAGAGGATAATATATTTGAAAAATAAATTATTTGTTACAAATTTTTTGCTCCGTTTTATTCAGCATATATAAAAAAATAAAAAAGAACACAGAACGTATCATGTTTAATAAATAAGCTTATGATCAACATTTCATTAGACCACTACTCTTTATTGAATAAATAATTTCACTGAGTTTCTAAGGATTACAGCGGAGCAGTTATTAGAGATCTTATCTGTAGATCTTGAGGGTCAGAGGAACGGCCATGGCATTGCTAGCCCCACCTCCAGGTAAACACGGCACAGAGGATCCCATCCAGCTACCCTTCTGTTCACCAACAATTTGCACATGGTGTCAAAAAGATGTCTTCCAGGCTTGAAGCATTGGTTTGGACTTGAAGCCATGCAGAGCTAGGGCATCCGTTTTGTCCTCACCAAAATGCCAGATGAGGACATACACAGGAAGAGCAAAACAGGGCAAAAAAGGTAAAGCTGAAAGCCCAGGCAGAGCCTCCAGCTGGCCTGGAGGAGCCCAGGTGACAGGTTGACATTGCTGGCAAGCAATGCCAACATGAGCATCACGCAAGAGATGCCAAGAGACGCCAAGCCCATGGGGATCTCATGAAGCCAAGGATGGAGGAGCTCAAGCAGATGGAGTGATAGAGGCAGAAAGGCAGGAGCAAGAGGTGCGTGACCCAAGCAGGAGACACCCAAGTGAGTTCTCCCCCATGGCTGGACGTCCTCGAGGCGCCAGCATGGAAGTGCGCTGGCTGGGCCTGCTCAAAGGTGAGGAGGGAGCACTGCGGCCAGAGGAGCAGTCCTCAGTTACCAGAACTGGGGAAATGGCAGAAAAGAGGAATGAAGGTGAGGTACATCCTCCTAAACCAGTCCCTCCATGAGAAATGAAAACCACTCTAACAGAAAAATAAACTACCAAGCAATTAAAAATAAATGATGATTGAATATGGAAGGATTTAGAAAACATTTTTCTTGAATTAAATATATGGAATGAGGCCCAGACTCTGCCCCCACATCGGCACGGGCTGAATATTAAGTAAGTGAATAACAGTTTCAGAGTCACCACCGTTGCCGACGACAGGCCTTTGTCCAGACGTAAGTTAATACGGAAATTGCTACCTGAGCTACAACACAGCCAAAGCGAGCAGCAAGAGCTGGGCTACTTCTCAGGTGGAAGAGCAGTGGCAGTGCAGGCTGTCGTGTTCCAGCCAGATTTATCCTGATAAGGGCGAAGGGAGGACATGGCTGCCCAGCCTGTGGCAGTGACGGCCCCACTGCTGCCCGGGGCTGTGGGGCAGCTCCTGCCTCTGCAACCTGCGCTGACCAGCAGCCCATGCGGCCCTCACGGGAGCCCTCAACCCCTCACACCAACTCCTGCACATGCACAGGCCAGAAGATAGTGAAAACGTCTGCTAGATGCCCAAGGGGAAGCGGTAGCTACAGAACAAGCTCTTCTCTCGGGTGTGGATGCAGAGCAGACCAATCCACCAGTGTCCTGCAGAGCAGTTTTGGGGCAGCTCCCCAGTGATAGCTGCTGAGTGTAGCTTATTGAACCTTTCCATTAATGCTCTATAATAAGACAATAATAATTTCCCTGTCTAAAGGGAAAAGGTAGTTAAGCCTCTGAACCCAGAGACGTGTTCAGGCCACCAACAGCTTGGCAGAGCCCTGTGCTACACGTACGCACACACAGGGCTGCCGGCTCTCCCAGACCTTTCGCAGTGGTGAAGACGATGGGCACTGCGATCCCCCCGGCCCTCTGCTCTCCTCCGTAGTGGCTCTCACCCACCAGCGCCGTCCCGTGCTGCGGCACCAGGCGCCTCCCTGCCCTGGCCCGGATCATTCCCCCTGGCAAGTAAACAAGCACGTAAATAAATATATACATATACTGCACACACATACATGCTGTATATGTATATTCACACGGCGCCGGGAGCCCGCGCGCAGCCCGGCGGGCCGGGGCCGGCCGAGGGGCCGGCGGGGCGCGCACTTTGCGCGGGCGGCGGGCGCGCACTGGGCGCCCGCAGCTCCCGCCCGAGCCCCGGCTCCGCCGCACGCACAGCGCGGAGCGAGGCGCGGCGGGGCTGCTCCGCAGTCGTTGTTCTCGTTTTGTTCTCCACTGCGGGAGAAAAGAATAAAAAACAACCCAATAAATAGGCGGATGAATAAGAGGAGCCCAAAGAAGCCCCGGGTCACCCGGCGGGTCCTCGTAGCCCTGGGGAAACGGAGCGAAGAAGCCGCTCGGCGACTTGAGGCGGCGTTTCTCAAAACGGTGACCGAAACGGCGGCGTTTCCCAACGCGGTGACTGAGGCGGTGGCGCTTCCCAAGGCGCTGAGGACCCCGGTGTCCCCGCCGCTCTCCGCCCCCCACGGTGTCCCCAGCCCCGGCGGAGCCGTGAGCGGCCACGGCGCCTTCCCAAACGGCCTCAACCCGGCAGCCCCCCGCTAAGGTTGGCCCCCCGCTCCCGCCGTGAGAGCTGCCTGCCGCTCCGCAACCATCCCCGCGAGGGGGCGGGGGGGTTGTTCGTTTGTTTGTTTGCTTTTTGTTTTCTTTTGCTTTTGGTGGAGGAGGTTTTTCAGAGGACGGGCTTGCCATAGCTAGAAAGACTGAGGATGAGGAAATAAAAGTAAAAAAAAAAAAAAAAAAAAAAAAAAAAAGCAAAAAACACCCTCCTTCCCCAAAAAAGCCACAACAAATCCCCCCCAGTTCTCCGGACGGGCCAGCCTTGGGGCAGCGGCCGAAGGAGCTCGGTGGGCTCGGGCCTTTGCGCCACGCTTTTCCCCCAAAACGAAGAGGGGGGCTCCCTTCTGCTCCCCCGCCCCCGCCGCCGGGTGGCACAAGGCGCCGGCGCGGGCGGGGGCCCCGTCGGGGGCGGGGGGTCCCTCCCCCTTCCCTTCCTTGCCTGGTCCCGCGGGAAGGGGCTGGGGCGGGGGCTGGGGCGGTGCGCGGCCCCCCGGCCCCCTCCGCGGTGCCCCCGGCAGCAGCGACCCGGCGGGGCGGCCCCGAGGGGGCTGCGAGCGCCGCTCGGCAGCGCCATCCGGGCGCGGGCGCCGTGCGGGGCCTCTGCGTCCCGGCTCGGCCCGGTCCGGTCCGGTCCGGCGGCCCCGGGGGCGGCTCGGCGGCAGCCCCAGCGCCGGGGCCTGTCGGGGCGCGGAGCTCGGCAGCGCGGAGCGGAAGCCGCGGCGGTACCCGCGGGCGCGGAGGCGGCTGGACAGAGCTGCGGCCGCAAGAGCGGCCGGTGCTGATCTGCGCTGGCTGGAGGGAGAGAAAGGCGAGAAAGGCGAGGGAAAAAAAAAAAAAAAAAAGCAAATATTTCGGTTTGTGCCCTCCTGCCTTTCTCAGCATTGGCTATCAGTTCCCAAGCTTGTTATCCTTACAAGGCATCAGTTTGTTTGGCTGAGCTCAGCAAGGTTTTCTTCTCCGAGCAGAACTATAATTGCTATAATTTCACTGTATCATTTGGATCATTGCAGTATTGTTGTTTTCTCTCTCTCTTTCTCTCCCCCTAACACTGCAATAACGCGCTCCAGTGTTAAATTAGCAGGTTGCGGGGGGAAGAGAGGGAGTGAAAAGAGAGAAAGGGAGAAACCACAAATGAATGAAAGTTTGTTTAAAAAAATAAATAAGACAACAAGCGACTCGGCAGCGGCGATCCCCCCCCCCCGCGGCACATCCCTGCCCGGGACGAGCCGCCTGCCCGGGGCAAGGACAGGAGGCGGCTGCCGGGGGCCCCGTCGGGGCGCGTCTGGGGCTGCGGGTCCCCTCCCGGCCGGGCCCGGGGCTGCGCGGAGGGCAAAGGAGAAGGCAGGGGAGGCGAAGGGCGGATTTAAACCACGTTTTGGAAGTGAGGGGGAGTGGGAGGCTCCGTGCGAGCCGCGCTGCCCGCGGCGAGGCCGGCGACAGCGGCTCCCTGCGCGCACTGCCCAGCGCTGCCCGCGCTGCGAGGCCGCCCCGAGCCCGGGCCGCGCTCTGCTCCGCGCTCTGCTCCGCGCCCGGGCCGCGCTCTGCTCCGCGCTCTGCTCCGCGCTCTGCTCCGCGCCCGGGCCGCGCTCTGCTCCGCGCTCTGCTCCGCGCTCTGCTCCGCGCCCGGGCCGCGCTCTGCTCCGCGCTCTGCTCCGCGCTCTGCTCCGCGCTCTGCTCCGCGCCCGCAGCACCCCGGCACCCCGGCCGGGGCGAGCGCCGGAGGCGACGGTTCCTCCGTGTGCTGCTTCCTCCCGGGTCTCCGATTTCCTGGCGTTTCTCTTTCCTTCTCTCTCACTTTTTATTTATTTTATTTTGTTAGCTAATGAATTCCCGCTCTGATCGCCCCGAGGAGGCGGGCGCTGCGCAGTGCGGAGCTCGGGAGCGGGCGGCGCCCCCCGGCCGCCGCCCGGGGCGAGCGCGCACGTCGGGGCGGCCGTGGGCACCGCCGCGGGACACGGCGGGGACGGGAGAGCAGCGCGGACGGCGAGGGCCGCTGCCGGGCGCGTAATGCGCTCGCAGCCGGGGCGGGCGCGGAGCGGAGCGCGCGCTGTAACGGGGAACCCCTCGGGAAGGGGCAGGCGGGTCCCCCCCGTCTGAGCGGGGGAACCCTAACTTGCGCGGGAGCGCTGGGAGGAGAGGGAAGGGGGAACAAAAATAAAATAGAGAAGTGACAAGAAAAAGAAAAGAAATAATTGCAATAAAATGAAAAAAATACATGGAATAAAATGGAATAAAATGGAATAAAATGGAATAAAATAAAATAAAATAAAATAAAATAAAATAAAATAAAATAAAATAAAATAAAATAAAATAAAATAAAATAAAATAAAATAAAATAAAATAAAATTTTAAAAACCGAGGCAGAGCCGCGGCAGGGCCTGCGCGCGGCCGCGGGGCAGAGCAGCGCGCGCAGGGCCGCGGCTGCCGGGCGCTCCTCGCGGCGCGCAGCCCCGTCCCGCCCCGCGCACGTCTGCGCGGCGCGGGGCAAAACCAGGCGCGGATCCCCCCGCCCCGCGTACATCCCCCACCCCCGCACCCCCCCGGGGTGCGTGCGGGGAGGGGGCCCCGCTCCGCGCGGATCCGCGCCGGGCTTTGCTGCGCGCCGCTGCGCCGCGGCGGCCCGGCCCCCGCGGGCAGCCAATGAGGGCGCGCGCGGCAGCACGTGGCGCGCGGGGGACTCAAGAGCGGCGCGGCGGCCGCGCCAGTCCCCCCGTGACGGGCGTCCCGCGCGGCCGCGCCCGCCATGAGCGGCCCCTACCCGGAGCCCGAGGGCTGCGCCGAGC
The DNA here is from genome assembly GCF_059628265.1 of Tinamus guttatus. Taxonomy (NCBI): domain Eukaryota; kingdom Metazoa; phylum Chordata; class Aves; order Tinamiformes; family Tinamidae; genus Tinamus; species Tinamus guttatus. The sequence goes on along the minus strand of NW_028289004.1, from coordinate 3,729,200 downwards.
GCCCCGACTGCAAGAGCAAGTCGCCCACGCTGCTCTCGTCCTACTGCATCGACAGTATCCTGGGCCGCCGCAGCCCCTGCAAGGTGCGGCTGCTGGGCGCCGCGCCCGCCCTGCCGCCCCTGCCCGCCCGCCCCGCCGACGACGCGGCCGCGCAAGGTGAGAGCCCCTGGGCGCCGCAGGGCGAGAGCCCCGCGCTGCTTCCGCGGGGCCGGGCAGCGCTGGCCGCGAGGCGGGCGCCGTCGCGGGGGGCTGCTCTTGGCTTGTTGCTCCCTTAGAAATTAAAAACAGGAGCCGCGGGACACGCTCGCGGTGGCTGCGGGACGCGCCTCGCTCGCCCGCGACGGGACCCCAGCTCAGCTGCCCGCCCGCGGGTCTCGCCCGTCCCCAGCCTCGCTGCCCCCTCGGGCAAAACTTGGGAGCTCTGGCCCCACCGCGGTGGCTGCGGCTCGGCCGGGGAGTCCCCACGGGCCGCGTCTCCCCTACCCGAAAAAGAGAGGAGAGAAAAAAAAAAGAAAGAAAAAGAAAGAAAAGTTGGAGAGAGATTTAAGGAATACGAATCAAACGAGTAACGGGGCAGGGAGCAGCATCCCGCCGCGGGGCCGGGGGTGCCGGGGCCGCCGCGCCGTCGAGGCGGCGTCTCCGGAGCCGCGGGCGTTACCTGGGCAGGAGGGACGCGCGCCCGGGGCGGCGGATTTAGCGCTCGTCCCGCTGACCGTGTCTCTGTGTCTCTCTCTGTGTGTCTCTCTCTTCCCCCCGTCCCGTCCGTCCCCGCTGGGCGCCCCGTCCGCGGCGCAGGCTCCCCCAAGGGCAGCCCCCCCTTCGAGGCGGCCGAGCTGCACCTGCCGCCCAAGCTGCGCCGCCTCTACGGGCCGGGCGGGGGGCGGCTGCTGCCGCCGGGCCCGGCGCGGGGCGACCGCCCCGACGGGCGGCCGGACGGGGGCGCCGCGGCCGTCGGCGCCGCCTGGGACACGCTCAAGATCAGCCAGGCGCCCCAGGTGAACATCAGCCGCAGCAAGAGCTACCGCGAAAACGCGCCCTTCGCGCCGCCCGTCCGCGACGAGCCGGGAGCCGCCGCGGCGCACGTCGAGGAGCGGCCGGGCCCCGCCGCGCCGCCCGCCGCCGCCGACGAGGAGGACGAAGAGGACGAGGAGATGCTGGAGGAGGAGGAGGATGAGGAGGACGAGGAGCTGGAGGAGGACGAGGAGGAGGAGCTGCTGGGCGAGGAGGGCGGCGGACTCCTGCAGGAGCCCCGACGGGGCCCCGCCGCGGCCGGCGGCGCCGAGGGCGGCGAGCTGTCGCCCAAGGAGGAGCTGCTGCTGCACGCCGAGGACGGCGAGGGCAAGGACGGCGAGGAGAGCGTGTGCCTCTCGGCCGGCAGCGACTCCGAGGAGGGGCTGCTCAAGAGGAAGCAGCGCCGCTACCGCACCACGTTCACCAGCTACCAGCTGGAGGAGCTGGAGAGGGCCTTCCAGAAAACGCACTACCCCGACGTCTTCACCAGGTACCCGCGGGGCGCCCCCGGGGGCCGCGCGCCGAGCCCTGCGGCCGCTCTCGCCTCAGAACCGCCCCTTCGGGGGAGACTCCCCCGGGGCTGCTTCGGGACGGGGCGCAGCGCGGGCGCGGGCCGGGCCCGCCGCTATTTTTACCCGCCCGGCCCCCGGATCGGGTTCGCTCCGCCCGGCCGGGGAAGCCCCGCGAGGCGGAGGAGGTGGCGGCGCGGGGGGGGAACATCAAAGCTCCGCGGCCCAAAAATAGCGGCCTGGCCCGTCGGGCCCCTCGCTGCCGGAGCCCGCGGGGCGCCGCGGGCACGTCCTGTCCCGCGCTCGCGCCGCCGGGGCCTCCTGCCCGTTTATTTTAACCCCGGGACAGGCGAGGGGGCTCCTCGGCGCAGGGAAAAGCGGCTGAGCCACCCGGGCCGCCGGGCAGAGCTGCGGCCCTGAGCGGGAATCGATTCCCTGGCTCTGCGCCTCCCTGCTCAGGAGACCTCTACTTATTACTACTACTACTATTATTATTATTATTAGGAATTATTATTATTTCTGAGAGGTTTTTCTGAGGCGGCGGTTTATTTTCTGCCCTTCGGCGCGATGTCACCTCCCCATGCCCGATGTCACCTCGGGCTGTTCCACCGCCCGCGCCCTGGTCGCAGCTTATGTATATATAGATTCATATATCTATATTATATATAAAGAGATATATGTATATTCACATATATAGCGAGGAGGAGGGTAGTTGTCCGGTGCTTTTGCGTTTTCTCCGTGTTTTTTTCGTCCCCGTCGGGCGGGCGAGGCTGCGTGGGGGTCCCGGTCGCACCGGGTCGCCCTGTGGGGCGCAGCTCGGGGGAGGCGGCTGAGACGGGAGCGCTGCTGTTTTAGGTGAGCAGGCGATGAGCAGTTTTGTAACATCTCGGTGCTTTCCGACTTGCTCTAGCTGTGGCGGCTAAAACCCGCGGCAGCCTCTGGCTCCGCTGCCGGAGCCCGCGGGGCTCGGGGTCGTTTTGCTTTTAGCGGGAGCCGCGGGGAAAGGAGCTCTGTGGGTTTCGTTCTTCGCTTTTTGCGGGGGCAACACGCGATTTCGATCCCGCGCTCCGCTCGCCCCAGCCCGGCGGGAGGCGAGGGCCAGGCCGGGGGCAGCAGCACCGGGTCTCGGCGGAGCGGGGCGGGGGCGGCCGAAGCGCCGGGCCGGGCGGCGGCGGCGCTCACGGGGCCTGTGTCTCCCCAGGGAGGAGCTGGCCATGAGGCTCGACCTGACCGAGGCCCGAGTGCAGGTGAGTGGCGGCCCCCGGGGGGCCCCGCAGGCCCGACGCGACGGGGATGGGACGGGGCGGGAGGCGCGGGGCACAGAGCCCCGCTCGGCCGCGAGCCGCGTGTTTGGCCGCGATCAAATCTCCAATCGGGCTTCATAAAAGGCCACTTAGTGCTAGAACAAACAGGGCCATTTGAAGGCGAAATGTTGTTTGATTTCCTCCCCGCCCGCACAAGGGGCTGGCTAATGCTATTTGATTTCCCATTTTTGATAGCAATAAGCCTGCATTGATCTAATAGTGAGTGAGTGCAATGCTATTAAAGGTGTTTGCCGCCCCATACCAGAGTGCATTTCCCAACCCAAGGCTCATAACCAGAGAGACGATAAACATTGGGATGCCCTGATTGCCAACAGAAAACAGATGTCTCCGAGTTTGGAGCTGAGCAAATCACTTTACAGTTAAAATCAGGCGCTGATAAAGCATAATAAATTCCATATGGCTCATTTAATACACAACAGCTTCTTGCATTAGAGGGGCTAATGATGAGATTTGTCCCCTCCTTTCTGTTGACACATTTCTCCATTGTCAAACAGAGATGTGACAGCAAATCAGTATTTTCAGCTCAGGGGAACGAGTCGTGGGAAAGTTAAATAACTTTTTAAAAAAGAAAGACACCTCTTTTCTCCCGGCTCTATTCACGGGAGAAGATGTAATTAAGGGAATATGAATTATGAGAGCCCCTTCGTTTACCTTCGGGTGTACTCAGACTTATCGACTCAATAGCGGGGCAGCTGCTAATTGAGTGTTAGCTGGGGGAGAAGATCCCATTGGGAAAGACTTATCTGAGAAGCTAGTGATGCCTCCACGCAAACACAGGCGTGTGCATATAGAGATATATATGTAAAACATAGATAAAGCTGTGCCGGGAGACTCGCAGCGCTGCTGCCCTTAGTGGCTCCCGGAGAGAAGGGATTTCCCGCGGATATTACGGAAAGGAGCGGAGCCGAGAAGGGAAAAGTCAGGCCACATCGCTCCGTAAAATCGACAAATGTGTGTGTCTTCTCTAAAGGCTCTCTCCTTAGGTGGTGTGATGCCGAGTGCTGAGTTATTAAGCGAATATTTTCTTTTCCTTTCAAGCGCGGTATTCTTCCTCTAACTTTCTCCCGTTTTAAGCCCATCTTGGGTTCATAGGTTGTGGTTTTTTTTTTTTTTTTTTGGTGTTGTTCGCTTGTTTGTTTTTTGGGTTTTTTTTTTTGGGGGGGGGGGTGGAGGAGGGGCGGAGAGGAAGAAGAGAGAAGGGATTTTGAATCCGTGGCTTCCTAACTAACTTCCATAAAATAAAGCCTAAACGGAGAGCCTTCAGCCTGCATCCACTGCTGCTTTTGTTGCTTCGGAAATTATTTATTCGTACGAGATGTTAGCGAAGTCACGATTTTTATTTTTATTTTTCCATAATCTGAAGGAGGGAGCAAAGCAAAAAGTGAACGTTCCCCGAACGTTACCGTTTGCAAATATGCGCTTCAACGAAAAATACCACGCAGGTCCCCGTGTGTACGTCTGAAATACATACATATATATATTATGTGCACATCATTTCGTTCTGTGTGGAATTAAATGTTAGAATGGGCAAGCGCAGCGATCGCTTTTCCGCAAAATACCCCCAGGAGAAGGAAAAGCGGGGAAAGAAATAGAAATCGAAACGAAGCAGCAAAATCCGCCCCCTCTCCAGCGCATTTATCGCCAGGAGCGCCCGGGCGCGGGCAGGTCCCCGTGGGGGCGGCCGCGGGGCCAGGTCGCTCCCGGGGCCGGGCCGCGACCCGGCGTTGCGCGGCGTCGCCCGGCGTTGCGCGGCGTCGCCCGGCGTTGCGCGGCGTTTCCCGGCGTTGCGCGGCGCCGCGGGGCGGCTCGGCGGCGTTGCGCGGCGCCGGCGCGGGGCAGCCTCACTAAAACGCGTGTCTCTCTTGGCTTGCAGGTATGGTTCCAGAACCGTAGGGCTAAGTGGCGGAAGCGGGAAAAGGCTGGGGCTCAGACACACCCCCCAGGTTTGCCTTTCCCTGGTCCCCTGTCAGCACCTCACCCCCTCAGTCCATACCTTGATGCTAGTCCTTTCCCTCCTCACCACCCAGCTCTAGACTCCGCGTGGAGCGCAGCCGCCGCCGCCGCCGCCGCCGCGGCCGCCGCCTTCCCGGGCCTGCCGCCGCCGCCCGCCTCGGCGCCGCTGCCGCCCGCCGCCCCGCTCGGCCTCGGCACCTTCCTGGGGGCGGCCGTGTTCCGGCACCCCGCCTTCATCGGCCCCGCCTTCGGCAGGTAGCGCCGCCACGCGCGGAGCGGGCGCGCGTGGGGCGCGCGGCGGCTCCGCGACGGGGGCGCGAGCCGAGGGCCGCGAGGGCCCTCGCGGCCCTCGGCTCGCGCCCCCGTCGCGGAGCGGCCGCGCGCGCCCCGTCTCGCGTGGCTCGTGCCCGGCTCGGAGCTCCGGGCGCCCAAAGGGCGCCGCGCGTGGGGCACGTGCTCCCGCGCGCGGCGTCTGATTGGGCGGCTCCCCCCGCCCTGCCCCGCGAGTCCGGCGGTCCCCCGTGGGCGCGGGCCGGGGGTTGAGGGCAGCGGGGTCCGCGCGGAGCCGCAGCCGCCTCTCGGGGTTAGAGCAGGGCTGAGACGCGTGTGCGTGTGTGGGGGGGAATCCCACGCTGGGGGCTCCCCGCGTGGAGCGTGGCCCCTGCTTTGCCCTTCGTGGGGGGAGCTTCTCTGGCGAGGTGAGGTCGGGGCCGCTCCCACGCGGGAAACTCAGGAGCTTAGAAAGAGGAGCCGCCTCCCACGGGCCGCGGGGGGAGCCGCGAGGGGAGCCCCCCGGCTATGGACGGGTGAGCGTCGCGTCCATAGCCGGCTGGGTGGCGACCTCCTATCTCAGCGAAGGAAGGAAATGGGGATGGGGGCAAGGATGGGTGTGGGGGTCAGGATAGGGGCACAGGGATAGGGGCGCAGCATAGGGATAGAGGAAGGGACAAGATTCGCTGTGGGGAGGAGGACGGGGTATAGGGGTAGTGATAGGGGTAGGGACAAGAATGAGTGTAGGAATAAGGGCAGGGGTATAGGGATAGCGATAGGGATAAGGATGGGGCAGAAACGGGGGCAGAAGTAGGGACAAGAAGAAATGGGAGGGTAAGGACAGGGATAGCGGCATAGGGGTAGGCACAGGGACAAGGGTAGCGGCAGAGACAAGAATCGGGATAGGGGTAAGGATGGGGCTAGGGGTAAGGACAGGGGTGAGGGTAAGGATGGGGATAGAAATAAGGATAGGATTAGGGATAGGATAAGGATTGGGGTAGGGGGTAAAGATAAGATTAGGGATAAGGATGGGGATAGGGATAAGGATGGGGGTAGGGGGTAAAGATACGGTTAGGGATAAAGATAGTGATAAGGATGGGGATAAAGGTAAAGATGGGGATAAGGTTCAGGATAGGGATAGGGACGGGGCTAGGGATGAGGATAGGGTTAAGAATAAGGTCAGGGATGAAGACGGAGGCAGGGATGAGAACGGGCAGAGGGTCCGGGCAGGGGCAGGGGCAGGGGCAGCGGCCGGGCCCCCCGCGCCGCGCATTGCCCCGCGCCGCGCGTGTCCCCGCGCGTGTCCCCGTGCCGCCCGTGACCGCGGCGTGTCGCCTTCCTCCCCGCAGGCTCTTCTCCAGCGTGGCGCCGCTGGGCAGCGCGGCCAGCGCGGCGGCCCTGCTGCGGCAGCCCCCGCCCGCCGCCGAGGGCGCCGCGGGCCCGGCCGCGCTGGCGGAGCCGGCGAGCGCCGCCGCGGACCGGCGCGCCTCGAGCATCGCCGCGCTGCGCCTCAAGGCCAAGGAGCACGCGGCGCAGCTCACGCAGCTCAACATCATCCCCGGCGGCAGCGCGGGCAAGGAGGTGTGCTAAGGGCGGGGGGGCCGCTCCGGCTTCGCTGGGCTTTGCTTTTCTTTCCTTTTTTTTTAATTAAAAATTATTATTTTTTATTATTATAAAAAAGCAGGGGGCAAGGGGGAAAAAGAAATTAATAAATAAGCGAATAAGCGGAGGTCACCTCAGATATATAGCACGAATCAAGACCAAATAAAACAGAGAGAAAAAAAAAAAAAGCAAAGAAAAGGACCAGCGGCTAAGTAAGACTGGGGGTAGGTTCTCGAGGCAGGAGCTTGGCTGGAAGACGGCGAGCGCCTCTCGCAGCAGCCGTCACATGAGGGAAGCGGCCCTCGCAAGCTCCCGAATAAGGAATTCCTTGGGTGGTGCATTTGTTTAGATATACGACGTTGTTAACTCCCTCTCCAGAGTATTAAGAGAAAAAAAAAAGGAAAAAAAAAAGCCTGAATAAAATTTATTATGTATTAGCGTTACGTACATTAAATATTTTTCTTCTGTTCATTTGGCAAGAAAAAAAAAAACTAATTAAAAAAAAAAGAAAGAAAAGAAAAGCAAACGAGGGGGGAAAGCTACCCACACCTTCTTAAAAATAACATCGCAGGATGTTAAGTTAGTCTATTCGGAGCACTGGAACTATTTCACATGTTAATGCAGCGAGCTGCATATTATAACCAAGGATGCTGCCAGTGCAGAGTGACAGTAAATTCGATGCTGTAAGAGAACCAGTGCACTTAAAGGAAAGGGTATATCTTTTTCTTGTTATATTCTTTATCACTACACCAACCAAGGTTTTTATATCAAACCAAAGGGAAATACACTGCTAGAATATGGACTGTTTAAGTCACTAAACTGTGATTATTGATTCTGTACATACCATTGTTATAAAAAAAAAGAACAGAGCTTTGTATATTTGAAATGTTATAAAACAATTGCACTCAGTGTAGTGTTGTAAAAGTTTGTCATTCTGTAGATTCTTACTGTGTTGTAGATATCCTAGGGCTCCTAGACAAATATTTATGTACAAACCCTTTATTTAACTTATTAACTGTAGAGGTTTCTGAAACCCTCAAGAGGCGATGGTACCGTACTTTTTTCCGTGTAATGTCGTTATTGTTAACACTTTTCCTGCTATCCGGTGGAGAAGTGCCACGTTCATTCAGAAAATAAACAAAATATATGTTTAACAAAAAGGAAAAAAAAAAAAAAAAAAAAGGAGCGGGGTGAGGGGGTGGGTTGAGAAATGATCCGAAGGAAACAACCCCCAAGGCCAAGAGCCGGCGGGGGCCGCGCAGCGGCTACGGGAGCCGCCGGGGCCGCGGGCTCGAGGGGACGGGGACGGGCGCTCGGGGGGGGGTCGCGGGCTGCGGGTGGCCCCGTTTGCCCCGTTTGCCGGGGGGACCCCCGGGGCGGCGGCAGCCCCTCGCCGCGGGGCTGCCGAACCAGCGCGCGGGGAAGCGCTGCAAAACACACACAGACATAGAGACACACACAAAAAAAAAGAGAGAAAAAAAAAATAAAAGCGGGTGTGCGTGTGGTGGTGGTGGGGGCGGGGGGCAGCTCCCCGCATCCCGCGTTTGTCTCCTGAGAGTGTCTCCGCGGCTGGTTTGAAAGCGGAGCTCCCCTGGCCGTGCCGGGACCCCCGTTTTCCCCGGGGATTAACTAGTTTATGTTCCTTCTTTTTGTTGTTGTCGCCTTTTGTTTTGTTTTGTTTTCATTTTAAAATATTTTCATTATCTCGAGGGTGTTTTCGCGTGCGGCCCTTCCGTGGGGCGGGACCGCGTGGAATCGCCCCCGCCGGCGCCACGAGCCCCCCCTTCCCCAGCCCCTTCCCCAGCGGCCCCCGGGCTGTGCCGGGCCGGGCTGTGCCGGGCTGTGCCGGGCCGGGCCGGGCTGTGCCGGGCCGGGCCGGGCCGGGCCGTGGGGCTGCGCGGAGGCGCCGCCGGGGCTGCTCGGGCCGGGGCGCGTTTGGGGAGGGCGATTTCACCCGCGCGGGAGCGGCCCGGCCCCGCATCGGGCCCCTCCGCGCCCCCCGTCTCCCCCCCGGCCAAATGCCGCCCCCTCCGCTGCCCCGTGGCGCGACCAGGGCCCCGGCCCGTCCGCCCCGTCCGGCCGTCCCGTTATCCCGGCCGTCCCGTTATCCCGGCGCTTCCCGCGGCTTTCCCCCCGGCACTGCTTTAAATCCCCTCACTGCCCCCTCTCCGCACACCGCATTTTTTAGAGCCCTAAAAACCACCACAGGCACAAAAAAAAAAAAAAAAAAAAAAAAATCCCGCCTGTTCCCTGGACGTTATTAACGGTACAGTCTGAAATATACTTTTTTTTTTTCCTTAAAGAAAAGGGAATCATTATCAAGCCATTACGCATTAAGAAATGTCATTCAGTCATTTTTATTCATTCTGCTGAAATCTTCGTAAAAGCCAGAATCATACTTCTGCAAGCAGCAATTTTGTTAATCCAGGGGGTTATTACTCTGGTCCCTTATTAGGATCTATACTGCTGCCAAGCAATCCTATAACCTTCTCAAAAGAAGTTTACCTCCGTGTTATAAAACCAGTAGTGGTATTTATACTGTGCAATAATTAGTGTATTACTTGAATCCACTAACAGGTTCATTTTATCTCCGCACAAAACCCCTAGTCTGCTTATAGAAAGCTTGTGCCTCCTTTGGCGCTGCTAAAGTGCTGCGGGAGTGAATGAGGGCTCGTAGCACTTTCTCCTTTCGCCTCGCCTTAATTCCCATCTCTTTCTGCTCTCATCCAATTAGTGCAGTGTATTAAGCGGTTTATCATCTCATAGTCAGCTATTGAGAGAAACAAGGCGAACACTTTGCAATAGAGCCTGCTCTCCTTTGACACCCTCAGGTACTTACATATTCCACTGTGCTATGAATAATAGAGGGAGAATAGAGCACTAATTCCCTCATCAAAGAATGCCTTGTCTGCTGCTTTGCTCAACAACACCATTCTGATCAAAAGAAAAGCAATAAAGCTTAGCATAACAAAACGAAACCTACTTATTAGCTTAGTGGTTAAATTAATGCAGAGCCGCTGCTATTCAAAACCAAGGTTTGAAAACAGCCTCCAACAACCTGATAATGCTGCCTTCGGGATGAAGGAATTTTAATCTGAAATTCGAAGCTGGCACAGATGAGTTAATCTATTAAACTGCTATAAGGAGAGTGCCGGAGAACTATTCAATTAGGGAATATTTAAGGTGCTCGGCGGAAGACAGAAAATCACGAAAAAAAGGGGGGGAGGAGGGGAAAAAAGGGAAGATGTGCTCCCGTTTGGAATTAGGAAAGTGGGGTTTACAGTGAAAAGAGCATTTTGGCACAGCCGCAAATGTGTTTGCCGTTTGGAATCGGTTTTAATGCACCATATGTCATCGGGGAAACCTGGCTACCGTCTCACTGTATCAACACTCCTCTTCCGAGCTGCAAATAAATACAAACAAAACCAAATCTTAATTTTAACGGGGCTGGGGGTGGGGAGGGGAGCTAGAGCCAAGGCGGGAGGAAGAAAGTGGCGGAAATTCAGCGGAGATCGGGTTCAAAAGAGAGACCTCTGGACTTCCATCTTCCCCGAAGTATTTACAGCACCAAATTAACGGGCTCTATTGAATATTAAATTCTATAAGGATGATTTCGCATTTCCCAGCCTTTCTGCGGGGCCAAGACGAGGCAAAGTGCCCAGAGCTGATTAGTCACCGAGAGAGAGAGGGGGCTGGGAGGGGAAAAATCCCGTTCACTCCTTGCCAAGAGTTCAACTCGGCTCTGACCACTCTTCTGAATCCAAAACCGCTCGGATTGGGGGTAAAAAGCAGAATTTCAGAGTGAAAAAAGCGGAATTTCTGCAACACGGAGCGAAGGCGGCGGGGCTGGCCGGAGCGGGGACGAGGCGGGCGCCGGATTTGGCTCCGCTCTCCTGTCCTGGACAGGGCCCGCGCGCCCTCCCTGCGCCGGCATCGCACTGCGCTCCTGCTTGCACTAAACATCCCTGAACTTGCAAATTAACGGGCTCTTCAGCCGTAATTACACAGATACATACAAGTGCCACGGGGTCAGGTTATGCCACATGCATCTGTTTTATTTGTATACCTAACGTTTGAGGGAGAAGGTCACGCTTCATCTTTTCTCGCTTGTCTAAGGCGTTCTACCCAGTTAAATATCAGCAACACCTTCATAACCATAACTGGGTTGGACACGATGAATTAAAGAAGAAAACAGAAGGGTGTGAAATTACAGGAACCCGGTTCACCTGTCGTTCCAAGAGTTGCGTCCGTGGGGCAGCAGCGCCTTCTCACCAGTGAAGGAGCCCAATGTCCACAACCCAAGCGAGCACCTTGGGGACAGCTGGGAGCTCACGGGCTGCGACGGCACCAGGACCCAACACGTCACTGCCAGGCGCAGGTTCTCCCTCAGTTGCAGGTTCTCTTACTCAATGTGAATAAAAACCAACATTCAGACCCAGTCAGTCAGAAGCAAAGTGGGCTTTGGCGTATTCCAGCAGACATACCTGGATGGATACACGGCATTTTCCGAGGCGCTAGGCAGCTACCGCTTAGGGACAAATGAATGTCGTAAAACACACAGGCAGATACACATGTGCCTCTGGTACCGAAACGCATTAGTGTTTGTCTTTGTATTTTTTAGTTTTTTTTTTTAAATCATTATTATTTTGAAGCCACAGTCAACTCGCTGCTTTTGTTACTGAGCAGGCCCCCATGTGCCCGAAGCACAGGCACGAGCTCTTCCTTGGTAAAACCAGGCAAAGTTTGGAGAAACACAACCTTGCACGTGCTATTTTCAACAGAGACGATCAGATCAAATTCTATTTTACTAGAAAACTTTATTTTTTCCTTCAAGTGTTAAGAAAAATTTACATTTTATACTGTTAAAGATTAAAAAGAACATTTTTTATAACCTTACATCAATATATCACATTGCAAACTTAACTGAAAATGTAATGAGTACTATGCTTTCATTCTGGTACACAAGCTGTAACCATATATACGATCATTTCTTGTCACATCTGTTTGTAACTTTATTAAACGTAAATGGAAAATACAATTTATTTATAAAACCTTTAAAACCCCCAATACAGCAATTATTGCAGAACGGCAACAATGATTCTCCTTTCCCCCCTCAAGTACATTTATAACCCGTGTAGGTACTAACCACATTTTGTATCCGCACACATGTATGTCCATACACATATGCAGTCTCCGGTGTGGCAAATGATTATGCTTAAAGATGCTGAAAGACTCTTAATGAGAAGGTGGTTCCCTGTTTTTGGTAACTCCAGGTTACTTCTTTAGGTTCTTTGTCTTTAATAAACTTGAAAGTAAGGCATCCCTACCTCCACCAGAGGTTACCAGGGCATTTAAAGGCATTTAGGTTTAGCATTGTTTGTAATTGGTATGTTTATGATGAGGAAGAAGATAAACTGTGAAAAGGCAAAACATTAGTGCTCCTACTGAGACCTCTACTAACCTCTCTTCCTGAGAGCACCTCTACTAAATACCCTGGAGCAAAGTCTAGGATCACTTACATTCCAGCAACTCTCACTGGGAATTATCCAATTAAAGCAGCAATTCCCCCACCCCCTTTTCCCTCATAGGTCTAAATACACAACAAAATACATTGCAAAAATCAGCTACTCAGTATTTTAATAACCTTGACTTTTCAACGGAGAAAAGAAGGAAGATTAAAAAAAATGTATTTCATGTCCATGTGAATGAACCATATATTGTGTTTTTATCTTCTGCTTTTCCACCACCAAAGAAACAAGATTATTAAAACAGCATTGTTCATACTGAAATAGGGTCCTGCCTAAAAGATTACTGTTCCTGAACAACAAACTAGCCTCTCTTCCCCTTCTGTCTTCCACGAATCACTGTCTTTCGCCACTGGATTCTCCCAGAGATCTTGCCACACTGATGGTCTCGAAGAGCTTGCTGAGGTTCACCTCGGAGTAGCTGCTCATGGACAGCCACTTGTCTGCCGTGCTCTTCAGCCTCCTGTAGGCTTCAGATATTTCCCTTCTCTGGGTCTTCTTCTTCATGTGCTCTGAAAGCATGAAGGAAAAGAAAAAACAGAATTAAAAAACCATGGAAAGTAATTACTGCTGCACTGGCTGTTGTCAGGAATTGCGGTATTTTCAAACAAGGTGACTGCTGCAGTTCCCACTGGAAGACAACTTTTATGGAGAGCTCCCCAGCCTCCCACTCCCACTCCCACCTTCGCCAGCGCCGCGGCAGCTCTGGGTTGGGCTGATACCAAAGCCGTGAGGGGCACCGAGGCTGACGGCAGCCCCCGCGGCCCCGGCCGCCCCGCCGGAGCTGGAGCACCAGCTCGCAGGGACGCCGCGCGCCCGTAACGTCGTCGGCGTGGAGCGCAGCACGGTTCGCTAGCCACGACAGAGAGAACAACCAATGAGAGGATGGATTTTGGAGAGGACCTCACTTATTAAAGCAGGTTCTTTTATTTAGTATCAAGTAGGCAGAGACCATGGATCGTCTCTAGGGGTTTTGAAATAGCGAGAAGTTCTGCCTACAGCAAATTTCAGATTCACATTTCAAGGAAACTGTGATTTGACTCTCCGATCCCTGCTGCTAACAGTGGTGCCGCTGCCGCTCGGGCCAGCCTCCCCACCGATGTGGCGCTGCCTTGGATGCAGGACGGGCACGGGAAGCTAAGGGATGCCAAAGGAAAGGGAGAGCAGGCCCAGGCAGCCGCACAGGGGAAACTCCATGCTACCCTGTCCCAAAACGGAGAGAAGATACTCAGGTCACCCCAGCCAGCAGACATCAGACTCCCCTAACAGACGAATGAAGACAGACATTCCTGCATGCTTGATCAACGTGTCTGTGAAGAAATGCCTAGAGCGCAGGACACACTTACTGGTACGTCTGCCAGCGCTGCCCTGAGGCAGGTCTCATCCAACAGTGCTCCTCTTTTCAGGCCAACCTCACGTTCTAGAAACACCACTCCCTACCCGAAAGCCTGCACCAGCGGTTACTCCTTGAAATCTGCTGCATTGGATGCTCCGGATTACGGGGCATGCAGGAAGGATGTATGCCCTGTGCCCAGGGGCTGGGGCAGCTCCAGGCGAAGCGACCAGGGCCCAGCACAGGAACACGTGAGCCCTCCGGCCGCGTGGGCCCTGTGCAGGGCAGCCCCCACCAGCACCGACACAGGGCTCTGCTGGCACCACACAGACCCAGAACGTGTGGTCTCTGCCTCCCACCGCGTTAGCAGCACCGCCAGGTTTCGGAGGAGACGGGCCCTGCGCTCCTGAGCCCCTCTCCGCGAGGGACGTGGCCTCTGAGATGAAGATGTCCCACCAAACTGATCTTTATTTCAGTTGCCAAGTGAAGACTTGAGGAGATGGGGAGAGGATATGAGGAACTGGGGGTAGCACACTAACAGAAATAGCAACTATAATTTGGGGTTTCTGATCTCCTCCTCCCCAAGGATTTATGAACATTTGTGCAGAGCCCCAGGTGTTTGTAGATGAACTCAGAAGACTAGATGCTGGGTGCAGTAGAAACCTTAATGTTTTATTGAGGAACTACTATTACCTGCTTAGATTTTCCATGTTATTGACAAAGGTCCACTGAACGCCCATCTCTCAATGTGGCACTATAAAATCTTTAAAAATTAAAGATGACAGTTTAAGCAACTGAACGTGCTGCTTCGAAGCCCTTTGGAGGGCACCTTTCATGCATCCTAGCGAGGAAGGCAAAAACGATGCTGTCGTTCAGTTCTAAGTATTTACGATTACAACTTTGGGCAGTAAATCCACGTGTGACTGAACATATGAAATTCTGACACTGAGACAGGAACGGAATTTATTTATTAGTGGGATTAAAAATTCCTCAAACTACACCCCCAATACAACAAAAACCTCGATTACCAGAATCTGTTCATTAACAGGCTGACGTCCCTACGGCACAAGCACATTTAATGCACACAAAAATATTTAAATGTAGGGTTTAATTAAGCAACCCATGGAAACTGTAGTCCATAAAAGCACCGTGCCCTCCTTGCCACAGATCCCGCACCAACTAGTTTCTGCCTTTCCAAACACGCGAACCACTCAGCTGGTGTCTCTGCCACCGCTGCACACGAGCAAAACCGCGCTGCTGGCGCCAGCGGGTTACAGCAAGTGCCATATTGGCAGTTCAAAGCCAGGCTAGAACAGTTGCAAGTTCCCTGGCGCCCGTGAGGGTCCGGGGTGACACGCGGGAACAGCTGGCGCGCAGGGAAAGGGGGACGCGTTAAACCACGAGCGCGGGCGGGCGAACCACAAGGCGCTGCTCAAAGTGCAGGAGCACAGCGCGAGCCTGCGCCCAACCACCAGCCGCTCTCCCAGCAGATTTCCCGGCCCCCCTCCCCACCAAACCCAACTCCAACTGCACGTGACAGCCCCTGGACGTGGAGCATCGCTCAGCTGCTCGAGCTGCTGCGCAGGGGCAGGGTGGGCTCGCACAGAGGGGCAGGGGACGGGGGGGACACGGGGAGGCTGCGGAGGGGCAGGAGCGGCGGCCGCGGCGCCGCTGAGTGACACGAGCGCCGGGGGCGAGCGGCTGGCGAGCGCCGCAGCCGCGCGGAGCGGGGGAAGATGAGAGAGGACACAGCTCCTGATGTGTTTACCTCCGCTGCTGATGGGATATTGACTTTTCCCACCAGGTTGGTTAGAAAGGGGACTATTTACGCTGCCACACAGCAGAGCAAGAATGACAAGCGGCACCGCTCTGCGGAGGGAACGGCGACCGCGGCCGCCGCGCGTCACGCGGGCCGGCGGCAGCTCCGCGTTACCACACCGTCCGACTCGGGGGTGCTGCCTTCCCACAGGAGAACTCAGTCGGCAACGCGCCCCCGGGCCGGGCGGACGCAGCTCCGCCGGCCGCCCGCGATGGCTTTTCGGGAGCCGGCCACGTCCTGGAAATATTGGGATTCCTGCTACCACCGTACCGTTGTTTTAGTAACACCCAAGTCCAGGGGCGAGCAAGCATTCACAGCAGCCACTGCTGCCGGCCGCACGTGCAGACACCCGTGTATGCGCACGCACACGCGCAGCATGCCAAAGCCAGCACCGGAAGAAACACACACATGCCAAAATACCTGTATTTTAAATACAAACTCAAAAAAAATCGTAAAACATGGCATATTATTAAATTCAGGTACTATATTCCCTGAAGTTATTCAGCCCTACTAAATATTTTAGAATCAAATCTCACCACTAAACACACAGTTAACTGCCTCCCCCCACAGCTGCCAGCCTCCTCCTTTCACAAAACCCAGGCTCAGCTTTTGGATAGCCCTGTCAAACTCAGCACCGCATCCAAGGTCCTGTTAAGCTTTCAGGGTATGTTTTAATATTTTTTGAAAATTTAGTTTTCAAAAAGGTAGCTAAAATGATTCCATTTACCCCATACTGCTGCACTGATGGTGGAAGTAAGGATGGAAATATTTGGAGGTTTCCTATACCTGATTCTGTATTTTCCATTTACTGCAATTTCTCTTTACTCCTATCAAAATGACGCAGAATAACCTGACAGTGATGAGCGGGAACTTTTGTTCTCGGATTCACTGAGATGTGGCTCACAGAAAGTCCTCTTTTTTGTCGGTTTCTTTTTTTTTTTTTTTAATTGTTATTACTCTACTAATTGGGCAACTGAACTGTGTCATATTATTAAACTCTCTCCCCCTGACTATTCTGCTGATAGGCTGCTCTCCGGAGTGCCGAGCGAAAATATATTCGCATTCCTTTGTATTTGTGTGCGGGTATCCGCACGGAGCGCACGAGGCACAACGTAGGTGTCTGCGAGCACGCTGCCAAACCGTGGGCTTCATCTGGGAGCGAGCAGAGGGAAAAAAGCTTTGGAGTATCATTCATCGCGTCTCTTGACGCCTTTTGCTTAAAGAGTTAAAGAACGTGCTAAATTAGGTGCTGAAATTTTTACATCGCCTACTGGTTATTGTATTTTAATTACAGCAAGCTTAGACACACAGGCAGCAGTCTCTGTTCCAAATATCTGCGTTTCATTTATTTCT
>NW_028289004.1:3660000-3707500 GCF_059628265.1 Tinamus guttatus | reverse complement strand
AAGAAAAACAGTGGATCTCCTAAACTTATATTTAGGTATAACTAACTAGTGTATAAAGAAATAACTAACTACTGTATGAAGTGTTTCTCATGGAGTTAATCTCTCAATTTCTCTTGACACCTGACCTGGTGCTCTCTCTCTCTCTCTTTTTTTTTTCCTTTCCTCAATGCTATTTGATTCACCAATAGCTGATTTCATGCATTAGAGTATTTTTGGGGACACACACACATGTGCCTTACTAAGGCCCTTTGCGTTTTAACTTTTCCATTACACTGCCAGGAGGATCTAGTTTTATTTCACTGAAGATGATGATACTGTGTTTTTTTTTTTTTCCCCTTAACTCTATTGATAAGCACCTTTCTGATCCCTTTTCTAGTCATTCTGTCAGCATAACAATCATTTAAAGGTATTCTATTTTAAAAGGCATTTAACTAGAAAATGCAGACAGCCCTTACAAAATAAAGTTTATCCAAAACAGTTCCACTGACTAGTTTTTAGTAGAATCCTTTTGCAAGCACATAAATCCTATACATCTCTAGTAGAGAACGGTAACAACTAAGCACGACCCATTTGTGCCATCGGTGAAGTTCCTGGCATATAAAAATCCAAGAGTTCACCAGATTTCTGCTTTGAAGGCAGGAAAACATCAGCACCTAGAATTTAATCAAGCCTGTAAGAAAATGCCCATTTTTAAAGGGAATGCTAAAAAAATCCTAATTGTGACAACTTTGCACTTCCATGCTGCCACCTATTGGAGGTTTTTAAAGCGTTTTGCAGATATTAGTGAGCACCAGCTCCATGTGTTCCTGGGGGACAGACACCCTTCCCACCCTACACAGAAAGGGCAACCTCGTGGGCCACGGTGTGATTTCCAGAGGTGTGCTACCGATGCTGCGATTCGGTGCGTACCCAGAGGGATAAATACATCCCCTTACCTGCTACGGAGCACTGCAGTGCTCTGTGACTTAAAAGGTTACAAATATTAATCTCCCTTGAAAGCCTGCTGTGTTATTTAGACGCCTAAATACGAGGCTGCAGTCGGCACCTTAACTCCTTCACAGTCCTGCAGGAGCAGCCGGTCTAATCTGCCGTCCGAAACGCTAAACTGGTGCAAGCTACGGCCCCAACTGCAAGACTGTTTCCCTGCTCAAAGCAATGAGAAGGAGAACACCATACAGCACAACGTGCATTTTACAGCGATACAAGCAAGGAAAACAATTATTCAGGCTGCTAAGGCACTGCATTATATTATCCATAAAACAAAGTCTTGGTAACGAGCGAGTAAAACATCCTTGCTCTTTTAATTCCCACCACCCGTAAATAATCTTCCTGCTTTGTATTTTATTGGAAAACAACGGATTCAAAAGTCACCTAGCATTATAATCCCCCCTCCACAACTGCCATCTGTCCTGCAGCAGTAGTTAACTCTCGTTCACTAGCAAAGCTGGCAGGAGAGCGAGGAAGAGGAGGAGGAGTGGAAGGGGAAGAGAGTGAGAAAGCGGATAAATTCCATTTGCGCTATTAAAAAAAATAGAAAAGTGAACTCAGTGGTTGAAAAGTGAAGATAAAAAGATGAAAACAGTAATCTTGCTACAGAAACCAGAGAATTATGTTCTTGCTCTCCCCTTCTTCTTTCTATTTATTTATTTATTTATTGCTTTCACACTGTACAAACTGTAGCACCCTGAACAACTCACTCCCCTGCTATTTCCAGCACTTTACAGAAACTTTTCAACATTTCTGTTTGACACATATTTTCAGCAGTGAGGTGAAGACAATAAGTAAACAAGTAGTGAAGGGCTATTTAGAGAGCTGGTCAGTCACAGTAATAATAACGTAAAAAGAAAAAAACCCCACACAGAACAGAACACCTATCCTATGCGCTGCAGCCACAGACAGCACATGACCTCTGACAAACAGTTTTCAGAGTAATTTTAATGCTACTCTGGATTTAACTTGACTAACTGGTAGCAATTGAGCACATCTTTTTTTGTGGCAGCAGTTATCTAAAATGCTACAATAACAGCATCAAAAGTAGAATGGTGGAAGATTGGTTTTCCATTGTGCTGCTGAACTGGCATAATGCCCACTTTAAAAGCAATTCGCTGCTCATCACTGAAATCTGGCAGACACGACACTAAATGCCTCGAGGAAAAAAAAAAAAAAAAAGGGTCTTGAGAAGGGGGAACCACTCCAACCACCGAGCGAAGAAAAGACGAGAGGAAAAAAAGAAAAAAAAAAGGGAAAAAAGCAAAGAACCATGAATCCATGTAAGAAGAGAAAATTGCAAAATAAAGTTTAGTACTGCATAGAGACTCAACAGGCTCTACTTAATTTGCTTGAAGATTTTATCGCAGGCTTGCATAGTAATGGAACAAAACAAAGGCAAATATATATTTATGTCTGTCTATTGTTCCGATGAAGTGAAAACGTACTGAATTACGTCAATCATTTGTCAAACACATCTTCCTCGTTTTATTTACCACCAAATATAATGAGTAAATATGTGATAATAAAACTCTTCTTTTTATATGGGCATATACAATTTTTTTCCTCTACTAAATACAGGTAATGATTTAGGAAGCTTTCAAAATGTCTTTTTACTGTCAATAAAACTAATTCTATTCCCATTTTCATGTTAAAAAAAGGCTTTACAAATGAAAATTCAAATTAAAATTCTGATTATAGTGTAGTGTGACAACACCTGTATTTATAATTTTACTGTCAGCTAGCTCATAGTGTTTAACAATAGCTTGAAGCAGAGAAGTAATTGGAATTTGTCTGTAACACGCCAGATGACGACACCGGGCACTCTGCTGGGCCAACGCGCATTTGGTCTGATGACAAAACAACCTTAGAGAGATCTCTAAAAGCCCCAAAGGTTAAATGAAGCCATCCCATACCCGGCGACCTCCGCGCTGCTGTGGGGAACGCAACCCCGAGGGGCTCCGGCTGCAGGAAGCGGGGGGCCCCGCAGGACGCGGCCCCACGAGCACCAACACAACCCAGAGGGGAGCGAGGGGGAAGCGGGGGCGCACGGCGAGCGGGAAGGGAAGGGAAGGGAAGGGAAGGGAAGGGAAGGGAAGGGAAGGGAAGGGAAGGGAAGGGAAGGGAAGGGAAGGGAAGGGAAGGGAAGCTCCGCGCCGGTGCAACGCCTGCCGCGGGCCGGAGGCAACGCGGACAAGGGCGCTCGGGGCGATGCTGTCCACAGGAGGGTCTGGAAAATGGAAACGCACGCGGCTCTCTGCACACAACTTGCCTCGGTCTCGGGCTACGAGTTAAAAGCCCCGGGCTTTTCATTATCTTAAAGACAGGGGGGAAAAAATGAAGAAAAGGAAGCCACGTATGAAAGAAAAACAGAATGACAGTGATGTTTTAGTTTACACTAGATATGGCAACACATACGAACTGTCAAAACTATGGAGTGAAAAAAGCTGTTATCAAGCAACTGTCAAGAGAGTCCTCTGAGATTTGGAAATCTTGTGTTTATTGTAACTACTGCACATTACACAAAGAAAGAAACATCCCTCTTCTTACCATCGCTGCTAAATAACATGCAAGAGAACCCAGACTTCTCCCTCACTATTTAGATTAATTTTTTTTCCTGTGTAATTCTGTGCCTGACAGCACCGTGCTCCTCCTCTTTAAGGTTTTCTATTGTTTGGTCAAAGTTCAGAGAGAAACTTGAGGTTATATCAAACATTATTTCATTTTCAACAACTGTCAACACCCATTTTATGCTGTTAACTTGTTGTCCATCATTTAAGAGTGAAAACTGTTAACACCAACATACAGAGAGGAAGAATTTCTCTCTTAAGAGTGGTATACAAGGACTGGAGATAAAGGAAACGGCTATTTACTAGGCAAACTAACAAGTCCCTTTTATATATTTTAACATACTGTCTCAAATTGAGGTTTACAGTGCAAATGACAGTGGGCTACAGCATTCAAAGGTTCAGTCTGAATGTATGAACGCAGGTTGTAATGCAGTAGTGTAGGTTGTAAATCACACATTCAGGTCGCAAGAAAACATTTCACAGAGCATTCCCGTCTCGATGGGGTTTCACTATAGCCTTCCAGGTACCTTTTCAAGGGAAAGCCTCACACAGTTTCTTCTTAACCAGGAACAACCCTCTAGCTACACAGGTGACTGGTAAAACACTGTGAGCCAACACTACCTTGTGTTTTGGTCCTAGTTCACTGCAAACCTCATTCATTATCACTTTTATATTTCAACTTCTTGTTTTCAGAACAAAACCAAGTTTTATTCTTAAGCTTCGACACCTCACAACTGATGTTATCTCGCTACAGATTTGCTGTGGACATCCTAAGTTCTATGTGCATCTTTAATGAGGTACAGATTTCCATGAGCTTACTTCTAGCACTAGGCATCAGACACTGCTGGATTTTACCAGTAGCTGCTACTGCTCCCCAGGTATCTCCTGTCTCCAGGGAATCACTGTTGGCAAGTGAAAAGCTCCTCAACCCCCTTCCTCAGCCATTAGTTCACAGTCCAATATAGTCCAACTGCTCAAAACTGACAGGGAGATCTTCTCATTTTTGCATATAAAGATTTTTTTTTTGTAGTGTTAAGAGCACTTCTTCAAAATGTCATAATATTTATGATCATCCGATGAGAACACTTGAACAAAAATTCTGCCTGACACATCATATTTCACCCAACTACCATGACCACTTAGGTATAATTTTATCTCCAAACACTGGATAACCTCATGTAACACTATGTGTAACATAATATCTGCACAGAAAACAAAACAAAATGATCGAGAAACTCGAAAAATAAGTGAATCTTTCCCACATAAAACCACATTGTTAGCTGTATTATTTCCTAGCTTTTGACTCTCAAGTACTTCCTCCTCCTAGATCATAAGAGTTTTAAAGTGCCATAACAACTACTGCATAAACAGCTGCAACTACATGTCCATTTAATGGTCTTTTTTTCTTTCTTTCTTTTTTTCCTTTGTATTAATACCCTACCCAACAAGCTTGCACATCCACGTAAGCATGCACTCTCAGAGGCGCCCACGCAAATGACAACAACCAGAAACAGACCTTTCATTCTAGGAAGTTTAAGAACATGGAAAAAAAGTTTACAGAAACTCCCTATTTTCAAGCCTGGCGGTGCTGCAAGGTTGCAAAGATATGATCCATATGCTGCAATACTGTTCCATAAATAGGAAAGCTCTTGTTAGGGAACTGCAGCGAAGGAAAGATGATGCGGAAGGTGCACGCGGTACAGGTGGAGGGACATATCGAGCACGTCCGAGGCTTCCCTTATGGAGATGTTCAGAATCGCCCAAGTTCCTCGGACGTCCTGCAGCTAGGGCTGACACATCGTGCTCTTTTCGCCCTACAAAGCAGCCTCTGGACAATTCATAAAAGCACCCAGATAACCGCGTCGATCTGAAGCCCTGCGTGCCCTGGCAGCCCGCCTTGCCATGTCCTCTCCTCCTTCAGACACGCGGCCTAAGCGCGGGAGGAGAGAGACACAGAGAGGGTCATTACAGCTGAGATTCAACATATAAAGTTGGCACCATCAGCATAAAGGGCTCTTTCCATTAATCAAGAAATTTAGAGTATTGGAGGATCTACCAGGCCTATTTTACTGAACAGGGAAATTCAGCACCAGAACATTGTTAAATTGAGTTAGCATTATCAGTGAAAAAATATGCTCTATTTCCTATTATTTATGAAGCCCTATCCTTTTCTTTCTTACCAATTACATTCCCTATCATTTCCAAAATATACAAACTGTTTTCAATCAACAGATTTCTTTATTACAGCGTACTGCATGCTTGTTACTGCCTCTTTTCTATATTGAATCCTTGATTGGACAAGCATTTTGAATATAACATGGACTGTGATTGCACACATCAAACAAATTAAAGCTGCCAATCTCTTTTTGGAGGATATCCTTTATACATACGATCACCGAAGAGTACCCC
This sequence comes from Tinamus guttatus, assembly GCF_059628265.1. Taxonomy (NCBI): domain Eukaryota; kingdom Metazoa; phylum Chordata; class Aves; order Tinamiformes; family Tinamidae; genus Tinamus; species Tinamus guttatus. The sequence goes on along the minus strand of NW_028289004.1, from coordinate 3,701,534 downwards.
GAGTATATTTGCTCAAGGGAAATGGGGAAAGTAAAAATGATTATTATGACAGCCAGAGACATTCATTTCCCACGATATGAAACTGGCCTTGCACCCCCTTTTCTCCTGTTTCTAAAGTAATTATTTTACGTAAGAAAAACAAATGCACAAGCTTTCAAAATCTCAATGGCTGTTTTATTCTCAACAATCTAGCTTTCATTTTGGCCAGACACTGATTGCATTTTAAAAATGAGATGGTAAGAGACGAACTATCTCATAAGCCTGAAACTGCTTTTCTTTAGTTAACCACTTCTCCACAGAGTAACCAAAGACCATGGTTTGGCATTATGTGCATCTATCCAAAATGAGACTCAATGCTGTACAGTTTCTGAACTGCACAGTAATGTTGAAATGTAGCAGAGTTTATTTAAACATATTAGATCCCACTAAGATGAAAGTACTGGGAAACATTTAACTTTTAATAGGCAATTTAGAGATGGCAATGGTTGAAAAAATTAAATATAAGTGGAAAAAAGCCTGTAACTAGAAAAGCAAATAAACAGAACTCTCTTACAAAACCAAAACCCATAACCAACCAGAAACAAACGGGACAAGTCTAGGAGCTAAAAAAAAAAAAAAAAAAAAAAGCCATACAGTAAGTTTGAAAAAGTAACAAAGCCATTTGCTAGGCAGACATGACTAAAAGTCAAGTGTTTGTCACTTAATAAAGCTTAATATAAAGCCTTTATTTCAAGTGCTTAGGAAATTGAGATATCCTTATCTGGAATATGTTATCAGTTATCTGCTCTATCTGCATCGCCATCAGAGTAGCATAAAGAAAAAGGACAAAACATCCAAGCTGCTTTTTGGTTTGTTTGTTTGGTTTGGTTTGTTTTCAGATGAGTGCTGAATCTTCATTCCAAACATCTTGGTACAAGTCTCAGCTTTGCCACTAATCTCAACATTATACTCGGCCAGTTGCTTACGGTATTCAAACTTCATTTTCTGCTGTAGGACAGGCCTTGGGAAATGTTCTTCTCTGACCTATTGCTCGTCTTTCTTGCACTGTAAATTCTATAGGCAAAAGAGGTCTTCAAAATTGCCTTTATATGGTGCATCAGACCCTTAGATAGCAGCATAATACAAATAACTAATGATGAGAATCCAGCCTTCTGAAGGAAGAGCTGGGACCATTTTCCCATTTTCCATTTGTTTCGAAATGCCTCTGCTGGCATCCATATTTGTATATGGCATAAAACCTTCCTGTTCACTGCAATAGTCACTGAAGATGCTCGAGACAGATTTGCCGTTAAGTCACTCTCCATGAGGCACCTTAAAGTCCTCTCATAATTTAACATGGGCAGTGTTCACTCTCATCAGAATTAACTTCTTCAAGGGCAAGCTAAAAGTCTCACTCCTTTTCTCCCAGAAAAGGAGGAAAGGATGCAACAAGAGACATGGGCCTCTACACCAAGAACTTGGCTCTGTTGTTAATTCATTTTACCTCTTCCTAGTTTTGCTGAAACTTGTAAATCCAGCCTTGTTAGCAACAGGGAAGACAAGCATCTAACAGATCATAAAAGAGTCACATGCACAATTCAAATTCAGTGTGGAAACTCAAGATAAAATCAATTGGGATAGGCTAATTTCTTAGAATTTTAATACGAATTCTTAAAGCAAAACTTCCACAAGGGCCTACTGTTCTATCCTGCTTTCATTTGACACAACATCTACAAAACCTAGATTCTGGAGGATTAGTTATTGCTCTGACATTCATCGAAAATACAAAACAAAAGCAAGGGAAGTTTACTGCAGCCAAAACTCTGCAGTGAAGGTAAGGTGCAAAGATCACCACTCTGAGCGAGGACAGAACGGATGGGATTTTATTGCTTCTTTTTCCTTAAATACCTGGCTCAACTCTCTGCGCTAGCCAAGCTACCTTCCTATACATTTTAAATAGTAACACAGACCTAGTCAAATTCCCAGCGCCACTGATTAAATAAAAATTAAGATTAGAAAGCATCACGACTGCCCACGGTGTGCTAATGAATCCGGCAGCCACACGCTCTGCAGGAAGTAAAAGGAGGGTTTAAAATGCCCTACGAGCTAGGCCAGCGAGGCCAGCAAGGCTACCCTCACTCGGCTGTCCCTTCCCGGAGGGCAGAGGCTGCAGGAAGCTGCTCGGTGGAGGGGCACAGACAGACACTGCAGCTTCCTCCAGGGAAGGACACGGGACAGCCCGTGGGTGCTGCGCAGGGAAGCGGCGTCTGCCATCCCAGCAGGAGGAACCGCAGAGCTTCGCACGGCTAAGAGGGCCCCCTGCCCCAGCAAAGCCCTCCAGGGCTAGTCCGAACGACATGGTGAAATGTTTTAAAGCTCTTTTTGGGAGATTTCTCCCTTCCTCCTCTCATACGCATCCTGTCATGGTATGGGAGCCCTTTCAGGACACAGACAGCAAGAACGTAAGAAGGATCACAACTGATCTGACTGCAGGCCCACCTATCCTCAAATCCTGCCTCAGCGGGAGGAAAAGCAGACGCTCGGGGCGAGACCCACACAGTCCCACAGCGACACAGCTCTGTGATAGGCACCAGCAGCCGGAAAGAGCAGCAGCTTCCCGAGCTGGACGTGGCTTCGCCGGACAGAGCAGCTACGGGGGGATTCTCTTTCCCTAAGTATTTCCAGCTATTTCTTGAATGCACATAAACACTCTAGAATCCGTATCAAGATAAAAACATATTAGAGCATTTAGCATTTTTTAAATTAGTCTCTACATAGGAGTTTTCGCCTATCACAGGCAGTCCTAGCAATGCATAGCTGAGCATATCCAGCAGCTAAGAGAGCCTGCCTCGCGCTTAACCGTACTCATGCCTACTAAATGCCTACCAGTCTTTATTGTAGCCAAGCAGCATTTAAGAGGAGGAAGTCACACCGGACCTGGCCAAACCTGCACACCAAAGAAGAGTGAGAGGAAAACTCAAGCTGAGAGAAAAAAGTGAAAGAAATGATCTTCATACCAAGAGCTTTCAATACACTCTCTTTTTACTGCATATACACCTTCAATACGAAGCTATTTTATAGACAATGAAAAAGACAAGATGTATTATAGCACATATATAACAAACAATGGCATAACAGAGGGAAGGAGAAATCTTAGGGCTACTAAAGATGGATGTAAAAGTTTATTGGAATAGTAATTTGTTAGAGATCACAGCAAGCAACATTGTGATTCCCTTCGAAATCTGTGCTGTTCTGAGGAGTGTAGATGTAAGCATGTTGTGCCTACTGAAATAATCTCTACTAATACAAAGGTGTCTTCTTTTATGAGACAGTAGCTGTGATTTTGTGAAGGTCTTTTGATGATACCAGGTACTATTCACAGCTATAATAATACATAACACACAATCGCAAGTTCAGATGACTAAGCACTCCACAATTTAGATGGGAGGAACTGAGCAGGAAAATGAACTTTCTAGCCTAATCTGTCAGATAAATCTATTGCTCTGCAGACAACAGACCCAAATGTTTTCTTGTAAATGCTTTGGATTTGTGACACCGAAGAAAACAATGTTTTTGTGTCTAATTACAAACTTTATGTGAAGATAACAATTAGAACTTCATCCTAGCAGAAAACTACTATTGCTGAAGCTCATCAAAACAGCAGAGATATTAAGCTGGAAAAAATAAAATATAGAATCACTGAATGAAGGAAAGAACATGAACATTTTCGATCTAGGGAACAGCCTCAGCAATAACTCTGAGACCCCACTGATGGAGCTGATTAAATTTTATTAAATATTGCAACATTCAGTTGATACTGATGACTGCTTTCTAACACTTCATTAAGCCTCTAGGAGCTCTGAAGACAGTCCCCATGCACTATGTTCAGCCTATGTTGTGTCCACTGAAAGTCCTCTATTCAGGTATGTGAAAAGGAATTTTGAACCCCAGCCATGAACAGAAGTTGCTCCCAAAGGACTTCGACAGAGAGGTGCCTGAGAAGACATGGTGACACCCACCCGTCCGGGGGCTCCTTGACTTCAAGGTAGGTCACACACGCATTAAACGGGGCAGAATCCTCCCGGGAGCAAGGCCCTCAACATATTTCTATCCATTTGAAAAAGATCTGGATTATTAAAAACACCCTGTTTTTTAAATAATGGGAATTAAGCTATAGACTTGTATTTGGTTAATGGCCCTTGCACTGTTAATTCTGGATCTGCAACTGATTTTCCCATCCAGAACCACACCTTAGGTTGGGATGTAAGTGCTAAATTAGCAAAATGTTACTCAGGAACCTTTCTTTATTTGGGTAATGCCTGATCAGAAAAATCTGTCCGTTTTTTTTTCCCCCCAGATCTTTTTCCCTTAGAAGTCTATGGAATGTGATACAAAAAATATATGTGTATTATTTGCAGCAATGTGTTATTTAAGCAAGAACACAAACAATGAGCTACTCTTGCACTATTAGCAGATGCTTACAAGAATTTCTGGAACAGAAGCCGAATATTTTCTTCGAAGCAGATCTCTGAAAAAAACTGCAGCACAATGAGAAAGCTGCTATCTTTTGTTTGCCATTTGCAAAGAAAACTTACACTTGACCACTAAGATCATTTGTGAGCTTTTCTAAATACCATAGCTTCCACGCAGATATCCATATAAAGGAAAGCCCGATCAGCTTTGTCAGCTTTACTGTTTTTGACCACAGCCCTTTGTAACAAATGAGACTTTTTATAAAAACAAAACAAGGTTCTGAAGAAGCCATCTAGGTTTCTGATATATGCCACCAATGCAATTTATTCTGCGAACAGATTTGTTCAATACAGCTAAGGATTTTGTGTGCAATTAGAATTGCAGTCTGGTGACAACAGCCAAAACCTAAATTGTAAAGTGTATGGAAAGAACTGATAAGTTAACCACAAAAACCTACCGGAGTCACTAGAATTATTAAAAAAACTGGAAACAACTCACAGCTTGTGAAATCTGCTGCTGTACTTGTAACACATTAGGCTTTAGTTACTTTAATGACCTGTATGATAGTCTTCATACAGGAGTATTCTGCGTAACCTCTCCTTGGTTTTGTTTCCTGGTCAAGGGTCTCTTAAAACAGGGACCCAAAACCGTAACTAAACCTTGTTGAGAGATTAACCATTACCTTTAGCCGTGGAAGCCACTCCAGCGGTTATTCTCCAAAAGTTATGAAAACAGTAACTACCTACACAAACTAAAGGGGAAGATGTTAGCTAGAGTCAACTTGAACGCAGCGAGGGTTAGAATGAAACCTTCTTTGAGCAAGTTATCCCTAAGAGGCTTTTAAGGAAAGAATTGCCCCACGTCCAGTGGGCAAGACTGTACACACAGATACAGCGACGGGGAGCCCAGCTAAAGGCAGAGCCACCAGCCTGACCCCGCGCCGGTGTCACTCAGGTAAGGAGCAGGCCACTGACACCTTCCCTTGCCGCCTGTTAGCAACAGGCATCTACTTCCCCAGAGAGTTTCTGGAAAAGAAGATAGCCCTGCCCAGAACAACACTTCAAAGTACCCTCAAAATGCTGGAATATGTAGTCTTTTTTTTTTTTCCTGTGCATAAATTATATTAAAAATGTAGCATTTTCCAAATGTAATTCAAGAATTCTGGTTGAAAGCTGCTGCATAATTACTATTAATTTGTAATAAGCCATCTGCACATCTGAAAAGTTTGGGTTTAAATGTGAAACTGAACAGATAACACTTCACAGACACCAGGAGTTCAGAACTGTATCTTTCAGGACATTTGCATCTGAGCAAGTACAGGAGACTAGCAGAGACATTTATTTTCCAAGATAATGGCAAAAAGAAGGATATGGGGAATCTGTGTAAAAATTCAGTCTCGCAGCATTTCCATTAACTCAGCATTTCCATTAACTCTCAGTTACAAGCTACCAAAAAGGTTATAAAAAGGAGTTAATAAAACATGAGAACAAGCGTTAGGAATCCTACGCTATTATTGCGGGCATGCCTGGAAGATGCTGCACTTGGATACCATGGAAAAAGGAACCACGGCACCGGGTCAACGCCTGCACAACAACACCCTGCCGCAGCTACGGCGTCAAATCCGTACCCAGCGCCTCGGGATTTCAACCCGAGCGGTTCTGCGAGCCGGGGGTAACTGCTTTGTCCAAGTAGGCACTAGGCATTTCATGCAGCAGCTCGCTGACCAGGAAGGTATCAAGAAGAGCGTATCAATAAAATTATGGCAATTTGACTTTTTTGCTCTCCACTTTTGATGTATATGGAAGTACTGTGGAACGCGCTTTCAGAAATCAGGTATCTAACACTAATAAATTATGCACCGATTACAGATGACCTTTGGAATCGCTAAAGGTAGAGTCACAATCACGCGTTTAAAAAAACCCCGCTTTTCGCTATAATGTATGAATGTATGAAATTAAATGAGGCCTGCAATATAATCAGCGTGGTTGGCTGCTTTAATATATTCCATTTCAATTTAAAATCACCACAAGCCAGGAGTGACGAATCAATTTGATCGGTTGTTCACAAAAACACTGAAAAGAGGTGTAAGCAGACCTATCAACAGCTGGTAACATGGCCCGCTTTCAAAAACAATTAATAGGTTTTTACCCAACCAGAAATTCTTCAAATATGCAAAAACAGTTTAAATCCCTGCAGAATTGAAAAATGATGGTGGAAAGAATTCTCATACTAAATGCATCTTAAACAGCAAGCTCTTACTTAAAGCCCCTAAAGCCAATTCAAATAGAAAGTTCAGATCTCTAATAAAAAGGTGCTGCTGGGCCATGCACTAAGTGTATAACGCATTGTAACTAGACTTCGTAGGCTTGACTGCTCTTTATTAGGTGTTTCAATTGTACTCCATGTTTAAATGGATTTTTATGAGCTCCTGCACATACTAAATATGCATATTTGACTGCAATGAAATGAGTCCACACATAACTGCTACTAAGTTTGTATAAAGGCCTGCTTTATGAAAAGAATATACACTTTCAAAAGCAGAATATGCTCTCATGTAACTCACATAATGAAAAATACACATACGTCATTGTGTCCCACTCAAAAAAAAAAAAAGAATTAAAAGAAATGCTGTCTTATCTATGATTATCTGTCAGGCTTGCCATATCTTTACTCTACAGATTTTAATTCTGAATGTTGCACATTTTTCTCTGGGAGAGAAACATTTTCCCTAAGCTACTGAAACCACTTCTGATTAATGGGACTGAAACTAACTTCGAAGTGGAAAGCCCCTCACCAGACTGCACCCATTCAGTCTGTCACTAATTAGTATCTGTACGAGAAGACATTTCTGAAAGCATTTCAAATCAAGTGGACTTACTGAAAACACATCATAGATTTCAGCAGAGGGGTGTATCAGCCCACGGGCCCTGGGGGAAGACGTGGCATTCGACTGCCGTTCATTTACTCAACTCTTCACTGCTGCCGACCTGAGGAAATGACTTTCCCACAACATCAGGCATAAGGACAGCACACACAAAAGTAAAACAAGACACCTGAAAGCAAACTGCTCTGTCAACAACGGTCACTAAAACAGGGAAGATGACAACAGACTAAAGCATCTGCTGCCGCACAGAAGATAACTATAAAAAAAAGCAAAAATGCTGTTTGTGATCTAATTTTGGATGAAGTGTGTGGCCAGAATTAAATACTGTTGCTTTATTTTGCTTATGACAAAACCACATGGCCCACACCCTTGGCCAAAGGACAACCACCACATGAGATACTTCATCCAAAGAGACTTGATACACTATTAAATAAACCTGCGTTTAATAGAAACACAGCAGAGGTTTATCATGATTTTTTTGCTCAAGTATTTGACGGAGGCCGTCTACATCCCAAGTTATGGTGCAAACGGTTAGCTACATAGCAACACTATATTTCTGAAGTTTGTATTTTTGTGACACTCACTCTTAAATGCCCGAGATCTACCTCACTGTCATTTCCAACATTAGTCACCCTCACTTACTTCCCACAAAACATGTTGTGCTTCGCAAGGCAAAACAGATCCTCAGAGTACCAAGAAAAAAAAAATGGTAAGAGGACAGGGCAGCATACCAGCCCGAAAGAGAACATGATGTACTCCAAAAATAAAAATACTTAATAAACCCATGCCCACCTTAAACTACATGTGCATCTGACTGTGAGGGACAATAACCTGTAGGTCTTCGTGATACACACACAAGTAACTGCTGGATCCTTTGATGGATTTCTGGAACTGCTGTCTCATATGGGACTATTGCAGAGGATATTTACCTCATTCGTTAAAAGAACAATATCAAAATTTTGCAGAACTTACTGCAAGATACCCATATCTGTAGGTATGTACCTATATGACATAGCAGCTGTCCAGCTACTTATCCTCAAGTCCTGTACTAGAATGAAAGAAATTAACAACATGCTACTCTCACTGGATGCACTCATATGCTTCATTCATGCACAAGAATAATGGAAAAAAATATAGTTCCTCCTTTTTTATTGGCCTTTCTTCCCCATAAGTCTAGTGACCAATCAGTAGTTAGTCATGTTTCTCCCACCTTGAAAACCTGAGCTTTATAGTCAGGCATCTTCAAGAAAGAGCTGCCTTCAGGAGCTGCTGGTGCTACAGGCACCTGCTGTTCATTGCCATCGGTATCCGGGACCAGGACCACGCATTTCCCCAGTACCAACCAGTTTGCAGATGTTGGCTTGCACACGCTGTATGTTGACAGCGCAAACTGCGTGGAAGAAACATCCTAGCGTGCAGAGAAATACCCAGCGCCTGCTGCATAACACAGAACGACCGACAGAAACACTGGAATACCCCACGGTTACTCTGCCTTGTCACTTGTGCTGCATCCTGACTGCGAGGGGGCTTGCGGTAACTTCTGTGCAGTGCTGAAAACATCAACCTCACTTAGAGAGGGAAAAACAACCTGCCGCTGCTGGCAAGCTTGTGTTACCCGTTCCTAACTTAATTAGTTTTTATCAAAGATGAAGGCATCTTCAGATGCCGAGAACTGATTAGACAGACTCCACGAAATGCCCAAAGAAAGCCACCAAGCAGTCAGCCCTAGCGGAAACTAATAGCTTCTCCAGCAAAGCAAACTGGGCGGGCTCCTTGAAAAGCACGCCGTTTTATAAAGGAAACGTGATAAGCTACTCCCTGCCAACTTCAGCTTGCATCGCTAGGGACAGATGATGAGAAAAGAGTGACTCCCGAGGGTTCAGCACCGTGAAGCACCACTGCAGTTCTAATTTAGGGCTACGGAACACTAAGAAAATATATATTATGGCCTCTGAAAATATTTAGGGCCCTGGAACATTAAAAAAAATATATTACTCTGCTTTAATGCATTGGCCAGTTTCAAAAGAAAATTAAAACCAAATACTTTTAGCTTTTTAAACAAATTCTCTTTTACTTTCCTGTTTCTCCCTCTGCATTCCTCCCAAATCCTGCTAATCCATCTACGAGGCATTACAGACATTGATAAAACACACACCTGCAGATATTCCGATACAGGGTGCGGAGCATTTCTTCGCTTTGAGGACCTTCACCCATATGGTCCTCTGAGGATTCAAATCCTCTTCCCTTCCCTTTATTACTGATACGAAACTGGCCGTTCTAAAATAGAGGGGATCGTGAAAAACACATTCTTTCCCATGCATGCAACTATCCCCCCTACCAGGACGTCAATATATATTTTTTTCTTTCTCCCCTAGAGAAACATGTCTACTGATCATCTCCACACTGTGAGAAGTCAGCAATTCTGAACAGGGAATACAGGTGACACGTATTCATCGGAACAATGGAGGTAAAACAGGGAAGCAGGTTACTTGGGTACCACAACATTAAGTACTTTCTGACAAAGACTGCATTAGCAGATGACAGGAGATTGAACACCCAGCAAACAAATCGCTTTGCAGATTTTCCTGTCCTTGATGTTGCAGTTGATCTGGAAGAGAATGCGCAAAGTCCCTCATGCAGAGATAGCCTTTGATCTCAGAGTACTAACTTGATACATTTGAATATCCACGTGTGCCTCATGTCTTCTATGTCATTATTTTATCCATAAAATAATGGATTATTAAAGGCTTGTCTGTTACACAGAAATATACTTTAAGCATCCTTTTTAAATCAAGTTTTGGTGTTTTTTTTTGCATTTTTTCCCCTTTTGTATGTTTGACACCCAGGAGATAGAAGAAGGATTATGGACTACAAGATGTAAGAATATTAAATTCCTCTTTGGGGTAGGTTTCTCTAGAGTTATCAAAATCCCTATATTTATTGAATATAAAATAGCAGAAGTCGATGGATTTGGCTTTTAGCAGCTGAAATCTTTCATGGGTAAAGAATAGCTATTAAGAGAAAACAACTATCACCTTGATCATTGTGAATTAACTTTCAAATGGCCCCTCAGAGGAAGCTGAGCCTCCAGATAAGGTCCTGTGAAAAATATTAGGAGCTCAGAAGAATGACATCCTTTGCTGTCTCTGCACGTAACCACGAAACGACAGTCTCCGTCACTGACAGAATGAACAGGCTGGCTTGCAAACTTCACTGCAGATCTTCCTGAAGGAGCTGTGGGAGTCACGGCACTGTCTCCTCATGGTTAACTGTCACTGCCTAGGTGACTTTCCCCAAGGCCTTCCAATTAGTTATTTACTTTAGAAATAGATGGTTCTGGGATGCATAAGTGGTTTATTTCAGAACAACATGCTCACTTTGCTTTGGTCAACAGAGGTCGTAACTGTAGAAAGATAAAGGAAACTGATGTTGGTGGTTGTTTCTTCTTTGATGCTAAACCTTAAGGTGACTGGAATAATGCATATAGCAATTTTCCACATTTGGCTTCTAACACAGCGAATTCATGAATGCTGCTTCTGGTACAACTCTTGTAATGCCACTGCCCACATCTGAACCAGTCACCTTGGACCTCCTGTACTATCAATGGGGGGAAAAAAACAGAGGCATTTTCAGGTGTGATCCACTCCAACCTGGTGTAAATGAGATCGGATGAGCTATGCCCTGAAAGGGCCTATTTCTCTCTACTGACTCTATAAGGGAGGCAAAAGATGAAAAATTCACATATAAATGATTGAACTGCAGACCTCAAAGTAGGATGAGACAAAGTAGGATACTGCATACTGCTGCGGGCAGTTTTTTCCTCACTAGTAACATTTGGTTCGCTATGGAGGCAGTAGGTGAACAGCAGAGCTGCTATTCACATAGCATATATATGTATATGTATAATAGGCATATTTATTCAAGTAATCACATAATAAGCTAATAGTAGCTAACAACAAGTAGAACACACATCAGCAACGCATGTTGCCAGAACTGCACCACCCTTGAGGCTGAGGAGGTATCCTGGTTTGCATGAGGCAGAGCGCGGCCAGCAGGCCGAGGGAGGCGGATCCCTCAGAACCGGTGAGGGCTGGATCCAGGGCCGGCCCCCGGGACAAGAGGGACATGGAGCTCCTAGTGTGGGCCCACCAGGATGATTGAGGGCCTGGAGCATCCCTCGTGCAAGGGGAGGCTGAGAGTGGGGGCTGTTCAGCCTGCAGAGCAGAAGGCTCCAGGGAGAACTGGGTATTGATGGGAGGGTGTCAAGAAGACGGAGCCAGATGGAGCTTCCCAGTGATGCCCATGGGCAGCACGAGAGTCAATGGGCACAAAAAAAAATATTGGAAATTCCATATAAATATACAAAACCTTAACTCTGGGAGTGGTCTAGGATCAGAGCAGGGTGTCCAGACAGGTTGAAGAGTATCATTTCTAGGAGGCATTAAAAACCTGACTAGACATGGCCTGAGCAGCCCTTCTCTGGGCATGGGGTTGGACTAGACCTGTTCCAGAGGGTACCTTCCCCCTCAACAATCCTGTGCTTCTCTTGCTAAGGCTGAAATGGTACCTCCTGAGCCAAAGGGGATCTCACCTTCCTTCAGGTTAAACAAGAAGTTACCGCTTCTTACAGTTCAGCCCCCAGAAAACCCTGTGACACACGTCACCAGCGCCAGGAGCAAGGGAAAAGTCTCCTGGGCACTTAACCAGACTCCAACCCTTCGGCTTTTTGAGATATTTCATATTTTCACAGCGTTCTCATCATGTCTCTACAAAGACCTTGTTGCAGATGTAGGGCAAGCGACAAATTTCCTTTCAAGTATCACCACACATGCACCACTTATGAGGTACCTAGTGGTGGATCACGTGTGGCTGGGCGGAAAACCCTGCCCTGGGGAAGGTGAGGGGTCTTCTTGTCACTCCTCTCTGCCCTTGGCATCTGTGAAAGCAAAGCATCAGCTGGATTTCCTCTAAAGGGAGGAAAACCTTCACGCGAGCCCCCACTCATTCCTCAACTTGATGTTGCTTCCTACCTTTTTTTTTTAAGGCAACGTATAGCAGCTGAAAAGCTAAAGGTGATTACTTCCTATATAAGTAAGCCTGTCGCTGTGGTGATTTATATTATCATTATAATTGGAAAAGAGCGTACTAGAGAGTTTTACCTTATAATGAAAAGTTTGTTTGACCTTGGGGCATTTCCAGGCCTCTCTTATTTAGACCCACCTGGCAACACAAAGCACACCCACCCTTTGGAAAGTCTTTAAATTTAAAAATCTCTGAGTATGTTCAACAGTATCTTTTTTTTTTTTTTTTCTGGAGTGCCATTTGTGGTTTACACTTTGCAATAGAATTCCATTTTTAAAACCAAAGTATATATACTAATTTGAATTATGCTAAAAACCTGGTTTATCATAATAACGGCCTTCAAAAAATGTTCTATTCAACAGAAATTCTGGCCTACTAAAGACGTTTCAAAAACATCAGCTTGCAACTGATGAAGAATGTTACCAAGAAGGAAGTACTCCATCTGTAAAATTGCTGATTTCTGCATAGAAAAGACTTCCTCCCAAATCATATTTTATGTTTAGAGGATGATAAAAAAGATCTTTATCGCATGCTTCTCCAGAGTCTTTTTCCCTTCCTCCCTTTCCATATCCTGAACAAGATGACACAAAACAGTTTTCAAATTACTCCCAACTCTAGAATTCCTTCAAAGACAGCTAATGCCAATGTAAGACTCGTGCTTGCCCTTGGGCAACGATTTTTAGAAGTACATATGTAAATATCTTATTTAACACTTGCTAAATAAAAAAAAAAATCCTCACAGGGTAACAAATACAATAGAAGTGAAACCCAAAGATTGGGGACCTTTCACTGGACACGCAGGTCCTCATTCTAACCTCACTACTTCAAACTATCTATAGGGAGGCTACATTTTGCAGAGGCCAATTTTGCTGTCAGGCCACACTGCAAATTAATTTCATTTATTGTTGCCTCTCCAAATCCTTCAACATTTCTATTTTTTTCAGGACTTTTTTTGTATTTACTGTATTGTCAATTTTTTTGGCAAATTTGTGTGACAAGTGCTCACTTTATACATCTGGTTCACTTTTTTACTTCCTTATTCTTCTTTTGCATTAAAGCATTTTCCTCATGTGTAATTCAGTACAGGCATTTCTCCTTGCCTTTAATAAATACAATCTGTTAAATAAAAAGCACGTAAGTACCTAAGACAGCCTAATAAAAAGGTACCTTAATATTAATATTTTATCAGGCCCTTTATTATGGTACCAACACAGTCCCATGGATTTCGATGTGACAACTGCAAGTTCTTCACCTGTTTTTTAAGCAAAGATCAAATAACTAAATAACCACTTCCCCTCCATGAGAAAAAAAGAGATTGCTTTAGTTCTGTGACCGCTATGTTACAGAAAACCCAAATACTGTTGGTGTGCAACATAATTTTAGATGTGTAATAGTGAGCCACCAGTATCGTTTCCGCAGTTCAGACAGAGGCACACAAACAAGTAACTGAAAGGTACCTGAACACGGGAATGTCCAGTGAAAAACTTAATCGTGGTAATTGTGTGTTCACATGATCTGATCCTGTGGTTATCTGTGGTTATATCTTATCCTTCTTTCCTTATATTCTCAAATGATCTTTGTAAAGTATGAGCATACCAGCACTCTCCTTTTCTAGCTTTTCTCTTTTTCTTTCTGTTATCACTAGAAAACAAAGGCATCCTCCTAATAAGCTAATCAACACTGAAACAAACTGCGTGTTTTGTTTAAATGGGAACTTACCAACGACTTGTCAAAGAGATCCAGCAAAACCCAAACTAACCAAACCCGACTGACTCGCCCAGACCTCCAGACCCTATCCCAAGTCCCCAGGGGAAGGGATGCTCCCGCAAACGCTGTGTGAGGCCACAGCCTCCTTCTTCTGGAGTCACTGAGGAAACACCTGCTGGGGCATTGGAAGTTTGGCTTAGCCTGGGAAACAGCGGCTAACTCCTTAAGTACAGAGGAGGAAGAAAATAGAAGAAGCTTTTGAACTTCAAATTTTCAGAAACTAAACTTTCAGATAAAATCCTATTTCTCTCTCTTTCTCTCACCCTCTGCACCTGTCTTATGACAGATACTGCTAGGTTTGAAAAATTAGGGACACACTTCATCATTTCTAGCACCAGCGAAGAAATTGCACTCGTGACTTAAATAATATTCTGAATTATTGAATTATCCATCAAGTTAAGTAACTGGACGTATGATAACCTACTTAAAATCCACCAACTGCTTAATGATACAGTATTCAAAATACAAAATAGTAAGAACTTTCCATATCAATATTACTATAGTTAAAAATTACTGTTCAAAAGCCTAGTAGCTCCACTCTCTTAGCAAACAACTTAACTATATTTGTCTTTGCCATATACCATTAGATATTGTTTCAATATATTTTTTTTTTTTTTTAAACTGCAGGCAAAAAATCTAAAGTAGACTATTCAGGAGTGAATATATGTGTATACGATGTAGGAACTATATAAAATGATCCATAATTTCCAAAAATATTTAACACAATTTCTGACAAAAATATTCATCTAAAAACATGCAGTTTAGACAAGATGTTGTCTTCTGCTGTCTGTTTATGATCCATATATTGTTACACCAGAAAGATGAAAAAAAACATAAATAGCTAAATACTTTAATTCCAAGTTCATAAAATTCTATTAACGTCAAATTTTATTTGTTTTATCATCTAAATAAACTGACTTAGGCTGTCACTCACTTTCTGTTCATTTGTTTTGTCTTACTGCGTGCATCTCTTGAAAGTGAAAAAATGTCTATTTAAAGATAAGTGGAAATACTACAGAATGTAACATTTTCATGTCAAAATAATTACATTATTATATTCTCAGTTAAATAATATAAGATCGGAAAACATTTTGATATGCATTTGACAGTCGCAATCCTGGCAGGATCGAATCAATTTCTCCCAAACTAATTTCCCCTGGATAGAAACAAGCAGCTCCCAAACCCAGTCTACCGCCCTCTCCCAGCCAGAGAGGAGCAGAGAGGCACATCCTGGCACAGTCACTGCAACAGTCACTAATCACCTTCAAATTGCATTGAGATGCTTCACTGTCTTGCACCGCCTTTTTAATCACCTTTTAACACTATATTTGTGTTTTCTACAGAATAAATATTTACCCTTATGCTGTTCTCTACACGGCCTTCTCATCCTTAATCAATGTAAGATTTTTTTGTAACCTACCCCAGAGAAAAGAAAAGAACAGCTATATTTTCATTATGTCTTGAATACAGATGCTTTGTTTGTTAAGGAGACAGAAAAATACTTCCAAAGAAGTGTCTCCTATACGGTTATTATTCTTCTGTAAATAAAGTAGTTAATTTTATTTGTGGTATTAATTCACATCTTGGAGACCAATGAATTCATATGTTTCTTTCATAGATTAATGTTGTTCAAATTGGTTTGGGGACAAAATTCTGCTTTTGGTTCCTATATTTAGTAGATGCAAACGGAGGTAAGTCCATTTGACATCAAAAAGATGTCAGACTCGCATCACTTGCGGACCCAGGCCAAGTTTGGGAGTTTAAAACAGCTTTTGGTAAATATACAGTAAAGTAGCTGCTTATTAATATAATGAGCACAGGAAAACTACACAAAGACAGGCATACACACACACTATATCGTGTTGTGGAGAGTTCCACTGAAACTACAGCTCAGTATGACAGTAACCTGTTTTCCTTATGCTCCACTTTGAACATTTCCCTTCTGCTACAGAGATTACAATTTTCTGCCTTTTTATTAGTAATCATTCACTTCTTTACCTCAGCCTTATCACATGTGCCTGTTTCCTGCTTTTGGAAGTATTTTTCCCTTTGGTGTTTCCCCTTAAGTTAATATTGGCACATAATACATGCATATTTGCTGTCACGATTCACGTGAGAAAAAGCTTTGCATTTCTGATGTCATTTCGATACAAGCCATAATATTCCTGAATGAAGAGTCAGTAAAACTAGCACTTTACAAGACTCTTAATTCACTCTATCAAAGGAAATACATGACGTATTTAATCCAATATGTAGGAAACAAATGGCTCCGATCTGCACAGTTTTAGGGCAAAACCACCATATAAAATCCTGAATATTATTTTTTTCCCCTCTAAGTTTCAAACTGTGCAGTGAGACAAATACATAAATTTAACACCTGCACTGTTAAGTAATAAATCATCATACAGACATTAACGTATATCAATATAACAAAATAAATACAAAAAGAAGTCAAAGCCCTCAAGAAAAATCTTGGGCCCAAGAGAAGCTGCAATCCCCAGATTTTTGTGGATTCTAGATTTTACTCCATGTATATATGGCCATAAGCAATATTTTTCCTACCATCTTCATACCCAACACCAGACAACAGACCCAGCTAAGCTCAAAAATAACAAAAAGAATGAAGTCAAAAAGGTGCTACTTCGAAGTGTGAAACTTTATATAACTCCAGTAACAAAACATTCAAATTCAGAGCAAGAATGACACAAATGAAGAGGCCCAAATGCATGGGGAATACAGTCAAGGCTTTAAAACTAATTTTAAGGAAAATATTAATTAATTAAAGATATGAAAGTCCTTCTACAACCTTCTCAAACCATCCTGGCCATAAAGGAAGAAAAAAGGAGAGTTGTGCTCCATGTGCAACACTGTACACCATACTCAGTAGGTCACTGGTCTTTTAAATAATCTCTAGTGAACAAATAAGATTTCGGAAAGTTTTTAGTAGATAATTACACTTCCTGATTTTGTAATTAGTGGAACTACATGTAATTACATAATAATTATGACGGTAATTACGTAATTAAGATGTATAATTATGTAGTAAAAAACATTATGGAAATAAAAGCCATCAACTGTATAAGCACAATACATTTTTAAAAATAAATTCTGTATCATCTGTTTAAAGCTACCATTTTCCTCAAAATATCAAAGTGATTAAAAGCCATCACTGGCAAGTTCTAAAATACATTTCTTATATGACACTTATCATACAGATAATTGCATCTTTTAAAAAATCTCTTTAAAGCCTAGGATTCATATTATCCTTCTGATGCCTAGCCACATATATACTGAATGGATTACGTGGGGGAAAATTGTTTGTTTATATTTCCAATTTCTAAAAAATAATTTTAAAGAATTAGCATCAATATCAGAAATCTGGGATCTAGAACATGGGTCCGTCAAACTTAAGGGTCCTCTACAAGGTGCAACAGGCTTGTCTTGCACGTTGTGTTAAAGAAAAGAGCCTACTGCTGTGAGAATGAGTAGTCATTAAAACAAGTCTTATCATTTTTGACTTGCATTAAGAAAGAAAATTCTTATTAAGACAGAAAGAAACCAGAAAGACAAAAATATCAGAGTTGCAGGAAAAAAAAGAAATGATGCAGGAAAAAAGAAAACAGTTTTAAAGCATATTCTGTTTAGAACCAGTCAAAAGGGAACTCAGAAAGGAGTCAGACTACATTAGATAGTCTATGCAATACCATATTCTATCACGAGTTGCTACCTAGCTATTTAAATAGTAAAAAAAATCAAGTGCAAATGAGAAAATAGTATTTTTGCTCACTTTTTTCCCCACATAGACTGCTGCTGTCAGCAGCAGAATATTTATTTGAAAAAGTCAAGTAAGTATTCCAAATCACGAGGGGTCAGAAGTTAGACAGTGCACCTACCTTACCCCAACCTGTGGCATTAGCATTAGTGTGTTAAAGCCAAAAAAAACCCTTCCTTAATCAAAGAGGAGGAGGCAGCGGCACCGTAAACACGGTTCTGCTCATGCCATAGATTTCCCACCTCGTGGATGTATCACGACTGCTGTAACTCATTATTTCCATCCACAAGCAGAGAAAATAATTCAGAGCAGTCCCTAACTCCGAGAGGCGTCACCGCGCAGGAAGCCTCGTGCTCACAGACGGGGGTGCAGACAGCGCTGCGCAGTGTAACGCGGCTCACTCAGATCCTGCAGGTCTATTCTGCAAATATTATAAAAATCTTAAGTACACGCCACAAAAAGATATGGAATAGAAAAAAGAAAGTGTTTCACATAAGATATTAGATATGTTGAACTGATAATAAAAACTGTATGATCGCTTTGGAAAGGTAACTTACAGATCAGCTAAATACACATACAGTACTTTGAAAAGGGTCAAAATACACTGAGTATTCATGTAAAATTGTTATTGGTTTTAATAAGTTAGATTTAAAAACTATTTAAGATATTGAATTCAATTCCATTCAATTTCATTTGTTTCATTTTTTCCAATGCAAGTGATTCAAAATTTGCAGTCATGTCAGTAGTGAAAAAAATGCATGTTCTTTCTCTGTAACCTTTCCAAGACTACTTCACTTCTAGTGAAAAGATCAAAAATTCATGTTCCAATTCTGAATGTATATTCGTACAAACTCTATTTTTTTGGTAACTTTTATAATTCCAGTGTTTTTCTCTCCCTCCATTAGAACAGTTGTTCAAGCAGGTACAGGTACCTCTGAATCATGCTTAAGACACTGCAAAAAAAAGTTGAGAAATCTTCCTCTACAAAACAGAATATGTTAAGGAAAAATGAACAAGTGCTTTTGAAGATGTACTCAAAGATTAAATTATTGGAAATTAGTATTTTACAGTTTCTTCCAGAACAACATGATGAAAGATAAGAGACTTGAGAGCAAAGGTGGAGAAGAGCATTTGTTTGCTTTGATGCAAAGATCACTACTGTGAAGTCTGAGTGACAGCAACTACAGGTGTAAAGCTATCAAAAACAGGTTTCTTCAACTGAACTGTACTCTCTCGAAAGAGTTATGCCAAGTTATGCTATCACTCTCAAAAACAGACACACACACACACATATATGTGTATGTGCATAAGTTTGTATATAAAGTTATTTATATGGTTTCTCCTTATCTTCTGTTGAAAACTGTACACTCCTTGTATACCACCCTGAACTATACCACCCATCCAGTATACTGCAAGTATATTAAATTATGCACACAGTATATAACCCCTTCCTTACTTAGTGCAACAAGTACTTTGTGTAGTCTTCTCATCTACAATTGATAAATGCGGCACACAGTTTTAACGCCAAAAATCTCCCTTTCGTTACCCTGGCTTCACACACAGGACAATCCTTCCAAGTTCACGCCACACAAACACTCCTCCCTCTCTGAGCGAAGGTTCACGCCGCTCCCCGTGCAGAAACACCGCTTTGCTCAAGCACATCCTTTCAGTCTTGGCTCCAACACTCTGCCTGCCTATCTCTCACCACCACCATCAGCTTATGTATATTAAGCCACATTGACACAAGGAGCTCTGCAGACCTTTTAAAATGGTTTTCTTTCACAGAGTTAGAAGCATTCTTATATAAAAATCACTTCAAACTGATACTTGGCACACCAAGGAAGGAACGTACTGGGGAAAAAAAAACAATATTCAAATTATAGGATGCACACAACTATCCAGAGATGAATTTCATGTTATATGTCTGGGTCATACAGCCTAAAAGAGTTGCATTTTTTCCCAATACAATTTTACAGTTTATTCATCCATAAAGTAAACTAGATGCTTTTGGGGTTTGAATGGGAGGGTGAAGCAAGGAACATGCATAGCTGTAACAAAAGTGCAAAAACATCCTCTAAATATGCATTATGAAACTACAGCCCATAAATACATAA
This sequence comes from Tinamus guttatus, assembly GCF_059628265.1. Lineage (NCBI taxonomy): Eukaryota > Metazoa > Chordata > Aves > Tinamiformes > Tinamidae > Tinamus > Tinamus guttatus. Next base: position 3,681,463 of record NW_028289004.1, on the reverse strand, counting down.
TCTAAACAATTATATTCTACTTCCAAGCACTCACATATACTTTGAGGAAAGAGGTCTTCCTGGCACGCAGGAACATTTCATTATGAGCTTTCTCCTAAGTTATCTTCCTCCCAGCCTCACTTTCTTCTGCTTATCCACTAAACTGATGAGCCCGGACTGCTTGGGAATCCCGTAATCAGGGGCTCAATACTTGCAAATATCCTGAGAGAACAGACTATAGCATCCCTGTGATTTCTGCCTCTGAAACACCTAAGTGAATGCAAACAGCACACGTAGCATTGCCTCTCTTAGGAACGGCACAGTGAGACACTTTCACCCCCATTTTATAGCATGAAACAGAGTTTAAAAATCAGATTCCCATTTCACTAAAAAATCTCCACAAAATCTCCACAAATAACCTCCGTGATGTCAGCGCACTATTTCTGGAATAAAGCTGCAGTCTCCATGAGTGAGGAGCCTGCAGAATTCTTACGCAGGGTCTTGCATTAAGACTTTGGGCTTTATGGCAAGAGGCAGAACAGAACCAGAGAGAACAGAATTCGAAGCACAAGGGCTTCACCGACTTTGTGTGGGCTCCATTTCTCTTAGTTTTTAACAGTTTTGATTTTATTGCAGAAGAAAAATGAAAACTGTGCCATCGTTGAACACTAAACAACAGCAATACTTGAATGCAGCAATGACGCAAATTGGCCTGCTGTACTCTCTTTTGCTTTTCTGATGACGTAGCTATAAAAACACATTGGTTTCCGTTACAGGAGTTAAGGCATCTGCAGCGAGCACACTCCTGCACTGAAACACCCCCTGCTTACATGGCTGACAGCCCACCAACGAACAGAATGGTTCTGCTGTGAACGGAACGCGGATGGACAGAAGATGCTGCTGCTCTGGTACTCCTATTGCTTCTTGCTGCCTTGACTGCCCAGCTAAACCGTAGTATCTGACTAAATCCAGAACAAAGCTTTCAAAATCTTTAATGTAGAAGGAGGAGTTGAAGACATTTTGAGCACATGATTAGTAAAAATGGAGCATCCTTTCTTTTCCTGATTGCTTAAAAATTAATTCAGAATAAACAGACAGTACGTTATCACTGACGTTGGTGAATTAGAGTTTGTAGCACTGCAATATCAAAGATTAAATTGCTGTTTTTTATTTGATCTGATACCAACTGTGCTAGAGTTCCTAACTCAGAAAGATGGCAAAGGATTTTCAGAGTTTCATTTTACATAGCAGAAAGACAAAGAATCTTGCACACCCTGTTAGACTGCGTAAAGCATCTTGGAAGGGAGCATATCCAGTCCATGTCGCACCTTGACTTTAGTCTGGCTTTTGAAATTGTCTTTGATGATATTACAGGCACATCCAGGAAAGCTGAGTGGAATACAGGCCAATAAGCCTGACATCTTGAATAAATGTAACTACTGGGGAAGAATTAGCACAGCTTGTGTTATAGGCCAAGGTCTGTCCCATAAACTCTACCACAGCCTCGGATGGTGTTCAACGAAGAGGCGAATAAAGATGATTCAACTGATACTGTGCTTACCTGGGAATCTTCTGAACTTGTCCATCAGTCTCCTACCAAAATCATTTCAGAGAGAAACAGTCATGGCATAAGAGAGATAAATACTAAATAAATAACTGGTTAAAGATAGGAAATAGAATTTAAGGTCACCACTGGAGCTCCACTGCAACCTGCCCTGTGTTTATATCCGACCAGGGCAAGCAAGCCAGCAGGTAATCAAGATACTGATTTGGTTATAACTCTTGTGGTCCTACTGGGATAGTAGAGGTTCGAGTTAATGTTAAAGAATGTCAGGAAGACTTAGCAGAGTCAGTAACCAGACAACAAAATTCAGTGTAGACTAAACTCAATTCAAACTAAATTCAGTGTAGATAGATGTAAAGCAATACACCTATGATTATTTTTTTTGAAACCTTAATTGCTTAGAAATGAGCTCCGGCATGATCAGAAGTAAATTACAATAGTTAGTTCTGTGAAAAACATTAGCTCAATGATCAGTAGCGTAAAAAAAGAAAAATATTAGGAATTACTGGGAGAAAACAGAGAACACAAAACACAGGGAGTACCAATTGTATCAGAGGTTCACTTATATCTTCAATTCCATGCCCTTTTCTGGTCCCTATCCCAAGACAAACTTAGAAGAACAGGAGATCAGGTTCCAAAGAAAAGTGAACAAAGTAATGGTTTCTATATGTGGAACAATTAAAGAGATGCAGGGTGGATGTGAGAGGAATGCATATGGTCAGGACCAGTATGGAAAACTGTGTATGGATCCCCTGCTGCCCTGCCTTCCAGTACAAAAACCAAGAGACAACAAATGCAGGCAACAGTCATGGGATTTAAAACAAAAGCACAAGGTCCTTTATGGAACAGATGGTGGATCTGAGGAAGTTCCTGATACCTGCTGAACAGATGCTCATGAGCTTAATGTGAGTTTGGATGAATTCATGGAAGAGAAAACCCCTGCAGGTTACTAAATTCCATATCTGGCTAAGAAAGTCATCAAGGATGAAAATGTTTGAAAGTAGGGAGGGACATGGCAAAGCATCATGTACGCTTGCACTGTTCTCGTATTATTCCTTTGGCACCTACTTCTGACTTCAAGGAACAGGACTAGGTGGCCTTTGGTCATATAAGAAATTCCGGTCCCATATAAGAAATTAAGAATTGTAAATAATTTGGTCCCATATAAGAAATTCTGTTCTTATATTTTCGGAGCGTACTAGGAAAGCATGGCCAGCTTTGTTCAGAAAAACACATACTGATCATCAATATCCCAGGGCCAAAGTGAAAGGTTGTACTGAATGAAGTTGCACAGGTATCTGCCAGGGCTCTAATCAACACTTCTGTTAAAGACCTGAAGTAAGGAATTGCAATTTAGATTTTGGAGATGATAAACTGGGAAGAACTCTAAGTGTGCTGGAGGACAAGATGAGTTTTTAAAATGATTCTGAGAAACTGGAAATCTCTTTGAAAGCTTTCTCTCCCACCCTAAACTGTTATTTAACAGAGAAAAGTGCTATCTGTCTCTTTGAATAAATACATCAACTGTACAAATATACAATGAGAAAAACTGGTTAGGAACAGCTGTGCAGAATAGCAGGTAAGGATTACATTAGCTCACAAACTGAACAGGAGAGAACAGTGCTCTTGCAAATGTTGTAAATCCCATAAAGTTATGAATAAACAGAATAAGAGCCTATAAAACACATTAATTAATCCTTCTGCTGTTTTCCACTCAGGTAGAATCTGACCTGTAGTGCTAAGCTGACTCTACATCAAGGAGGATGTAGATGGGGTAGACAAACTCCAGGAACTGCAGAGAAAATCATCAAATATCTATAAAACAGCAGGTAGACATGAGGAATATCCTTCCTCCCTTCTTCCCTCCCTCCAAATGATGTTTTGTAGCTGAAAAAAGACTTAGAAGGTAACAGTCAGGTTTTAAATATAAATGGCTCTAAGAGGAAGAAAATAAGTCTATCATCCATGGTGGACAAAATAAGCCTCAGAAAGCAAAATTCAGCTTAGAAATTAAGAAAACTCTCTCTTGCTAAGTTTTGTGAAGCACCAGGAGATACTGGCTGTGAAATCTGACAAGTTGTGTAAGTAGAGAAGGTTTTAGATCTTGCCTATCTTTAAAAGGAAAACTAGGCAAACAATGGTATTGAACCTCTTTGTAAGGAAGGGAAGCAGTTTGGACGACTGTTTCAACACCCAATTATTTAACATAATATTTTAGATTCAATTTTGAGAAGTAGTAAGGACTTTCAGTTTAAATGGTTGAATAAACAAAAATCTGCTTATAATTAATATATTCAATTTTGAAAAAGCAAATACAGAAAATGCAATTGAGCTACTAGTGAAACCTCGAGATTTTTAATAAAGAGGAGGCACAAATTCCTTCAAACTACAGTGAACATTAAATTTATATCTTGAATATCAAGTCACGAAAAGATCTTTTCAGGTAGAGAAGACTGCAATATGAATAATAATTTTAAAAGACTATTAGGAATAAACAGACTATATAAGACAGAGAAGAGGAAGTGGTCTGCAGAAAGTCAGGAAAGGTGGCAAAAATGAAAAACCTGGCAAAAGTCTATGTGATTTAGGCTTCCAAAGCATCACTCCTCCCCCAAAGAAAGAAAAAGCAAAACAGACCCAAAACAAAACATCAGTAAGTATATGGTTTAGCTACATAAAAAGCAAAGAGATTGAAGATATCCAAACTGAACAAGACCTAAAGTTCTGCCTCCACTTTTTATAATAGCAATGATGTTGATCACGGGTCAACGACAGCATGACTTGGGAATGATGGCACGGAAACAATGGTTTTTGTTCCAAAGGAAAATGAACATGAGCTCCACACTGCTAAGGGCAAAAGTTCACAAAATTTCCATTTCAAAATTATGACAAAATTGGAATACGAAAGTTGTTACTCTAGTACTACTGAGTTTCAAAGTTGGTCATATCAGTGGCATACATCGCTAGAAAACAGAACATATACCTACGAGGATAAAAAAACGTGATCTGCATAGCCATAAGCAATTACTCCGAAGTTTTGGAGCAAGAGAGAAGTATCACCCTCCCAAAGATACAAGGAAAATGGGTCAAAACTGTATATAGGTTTACCAGACTCACCTTGTTTGTCTCACTGAAGAGAACAAACCAACCAACCAACAAAAAAAGGGGGAGAACATCTAATTTATCTGGCCCTAACACTTGCTAATGCACCATGTCTGAAATCACTGTCTGGCTGAAGAAGGTTATACAATAACTTTAAAACGCCAAAGAAAAAAAGAACAATACGCTGTTCGGAAAGGTGAACTGTTGAAGAGAATGGAAGGTCATAGCACAGTTCTAACAGTTGCTTCAGAATTACACTTGAAGCTAGTTTTATTTAATATTCTTCAGCGCATTTTTTGGACATCCAGTGAAGGTCCAAAAAATAAAGAGAAGATGAGAAATTATGTCAATACAGAAGAGAAAATATTGTTTTTCAGAAATAATTTATCTAATATTTCTTATATTTATCTAAGGATAAAAATAAGATTAAGCAGTCTCAGGTAATGAAATTTAATGCCATAAATCTGAGAGGCTCATGGCTTAGAAAGAACACAAGGGAAAAAAAGAAATCTCAGATCTCAATATTTCTATCTTGGGATGACAAGTCAATGATACAATGAAGCTACAAAAATGGCACATACAACTAAACATTTATCAACAGAGGTATACCCAGTAAAGGTTCCTACTGCATCCACAGGACAGTGAAGAGACACCATGTGGAATATCAGGTAGAACTCTACTTAGATGAATTCAACTTTGAAAAGATTTCACACAAAGGCACTAAAGGGAATGATCACATAAAAGACACTGTTTGGTCTGTTTAAACTGTTTAGTCTGTGTAAACTGTTTAGTTTAGAATGGAACAGAGAAAGACTGTTATGTTCTAAACTAAAAGTGCTGAAAGACCAGCACTGCTTCTAACAATATAGTGGAGAGCCTCAGGGAGGGAAAATCAACAAACATCTGTGCATGGACATAAAACTACCTGCAAACAAGCTAAACAGGAAAATGACAGTGAAGTTTTCAGCCATCACGAGTGTCTGAAACACACTTTGAATTATAAAAGGGGAAAAATCACCTAGAGGTTTCAAAATGAAATTCCATAAACTGGCAGTCTTTGTAAGACATGGTGGTCTGCAGGAACAGGAGGTGGACGCCATCGCCCGTGAAGACCCTTCCACTCTTTTCCTTATATTAGGACAGAGTTCCACACACCGAATCATGTGCTTTTAGCTAGCAGGAGTTGCAACTACATAATGTAGCCTCTATGCATCTACGATGCTTTATTGAACTGAGATGACTACACAGTGTGCCCTCCTTTGGATATAGAAGACCACTCTGAAGTACAAATACCAAAGCCAGTTCACTCTCAAAGGGATTAAAAAAGGAAATATGAGTTTGTGAAAGAAGGAACGCCAATACGACAGGTCAAGACCAGACCTGACGGCTTATTTGAGCGCCTTTTAGCTAAGAGGTTGCAGCTACTGTGACCTTTATATCAGGTTGGCCAATATAGCACTTGGAAAGACGGTTCTTTGTTTTAGTCTCTTGCTATCACCTATGCACCTAGCTAATGATCGAGGGCAGGGGTGGGGAAAGTATTTCAGGAGGGAACAGCTACGACAAGTACAGCAGCCGGAGCACCTTTTCTCCACTGGCACCACCAGGTTGCGAACAGGATGCCAGGGAAGTGCTCTCTGGGAAACAATGCTTCAAAAGTGGGATCCAAACACAGGTTTGTTCAGAATTCCCCTCTGCCAACCCCTAGCCTGCCATCGGAAACACTCTCCTGTCATCCTGAAAAGCACTTAGCTGCGCAGAAGTCGTGAATTCATTATAGCTTAGAGATGTTTTACTACATAAATGTTATGGTGATCGGATAAAACAAGTCTTCCTCACATTAGGTTAATTTGGGTATTTAACAGAGCTTTGTAGGTAATTAGTGTTACAGTTTTTTTGTCTCATCATTTTCTCCCCTGATAAAAAGGGCCTTGTAGACATTAATAGTGGAAAACAAGTTTTATTTGACCTTTTTTTTCAATACGTATTTTTAATTAATCTGTTGAAGTTGCCGTGTCCTTCCAACTTTAGGCAAAGACATTTTCAAACGGTATAACGTAAGTACAGTTCAGTCAAAAGACAAAAGGAGATACACAACATACTCTTAAATTGGTTATTCCAACACAGCACATTCCTCTTGCAGAGGATTCCTAAATCCAGGCTATCTTCTTCTTTTTGGTTTATGTTACAGCCTAGTAGTTGAGAGCTGAAGAATAAAAATGTGTAGTTCTGGCTTCTAGAAGACAAGCTGCTATTAAACTATATTTAACTGAAAATTTAAACCTACCTTTATCTTCTTCAGGAACCACTTTATCCACTGCATAATCCACATCAAAAATGTACCGGTAAAAGCAGAGTTGGGTGTAGAGGGCCTTATCAGAATACTGTAACAAAAGGAGACAATGATTAAAACCCCCATTCCAAGAAATGGATCTTTTGCATCTATTTCTATTTCCAATATCGAAAGGCATTTCCTTCTGTGCTTTTCTAACAGATTATATGCTCTGTTCATGTCAGATTTTTATTATTTTAATGCAAAATCTCCTTGCTACATATTTCTATGTACTTTTTTTCTCATAACTTAAGCATTCATATCCATAATACTAAATTTGTCTTTTCTTTAGATATACACATTGGCATACCACAATGATGCTGCAGGAGCAAAATGAGATTCTTGAGAATGCCGGGACAAGGGAGTAACTTATTCCTAATGCCTGAGGATAACGCACAATGGCATGATCTCCAAAAGGAAAAATAGTTAATATGTATTTCTGGTGAATACAGGTGCTTGGCTGTATTTTCCTCCCACCCAACCCTCCATGCACCCGCACAGCTGTGGTTAAATAAATTGTGAACATGCCGTTCAAGTAAAACCAGCTGCACATATACCTTTACAGATTATGTCACTGTCTTGCTCTACACATCTGTGAAGGCTACTGCATGTAGGTAATCACATACATTTGGTTCAAAAATCTGCAGGTGTGTACATGTGGAATATCATATTCAATCAAATGCTCTGCATGTCACTGATGTCAAGCTTCTGTGCTCTTTCTCTAGCTCAGAAGTACATACCTGTGTGCATTTATATCACTGTTGTCATTCTGTGTGCCAGAAAATTGCTTGGATAGACATGAGATAGTTCTACACTGGCTCCTCTATGACTAAACCATTTCAAGTTACTTTTATTGATGTCTTGTTCAATATCACCACATTCAACACTCTGCCTCATACTGGGGTTCAGATATTGGCCAGTTGAAGGTTTGTGCTCTAAAAACCCATAACCAAGAATGAAATAACCATAACTACATCAAACTTAGAAGCAGTGTCCATTTTACTATGATTGGATACATGTAGGCACGTACAAACTCTTGAAGATTTTCCTTATGAGCTACAAAACCCACACAAGTTGTGGTTAGACTACAATTCAATTGCTGCTCAGTATATCATCAGGAATGAGACAGCAAATGCAGTGGAATAACAACTGATAACTACTTAGGCTTACTGGAACCCTGCTTTAATTTAGCTTTTCGCTTTTTTACCCAAACAAGCCAAGTTTTTTTTTGTTAAATTCAGCTAATCTTATACTTCTCCTGACACGTTATAAAATATCTGTAACTATTAAGCAACTCATGTTGAGACATTTGGCAACTATTACTCCTGTTTAGTTTTTTTTTTTTTAATATTTTAACATTATACTTCTTTCCACTTCATGTGAACGTATTTTAAAAAAAGACACAGAAGCTTATTTTATTCCCTATTAGCTATTCTACGATATGCATCATCATTATACTATTATACACCAGTTATTTTTAGTAAATCCTGATTACTGCTTCCTGAAGAAGAAAGAAGGAGGACGACAGCGATTAAGTTATTTGTTTAGTTTTTTAGATTCAGCTGTAATTGCTGGTACACATCTCCCTGACTGCACACATGAAGCAGGTTGAATAGAACACTGAAATTACCTCCTTCATAATAGTTTGTTTTGATAATGTATTGTGTGTCGAGATGATGAGAAACAGTTGCTGTCAATTTGATTAGCCATTATATTTTTATGTTAATTGCCATTATTGGGTCCATTCTGTTTAGTGTCACCATAGAAGCCATACAATGTTAGCATAAATAACAAATTGGAGTAAATTAGGAAGATATATTTTTGCCAATTCATTTTAATTGCCCCTCAGTCCTTCCGTCGGTTAACGCAGCTGTTGACCCATAATAAGCGCTAGGTCAATATAGCTGCTTGTCAATTCAGAAATGCAAAGTGCTGTGTTGCTGGTAATGGATATACAACAACCTTTGCCAGCCAACTGAAGCAAACGAATGACAACCCACACGAAAGAATAAAGCATCAGCTATGGAGTTTAGTGACCTGATACTAGTAGGCAGGCTAATTGAAAGTCACTGCCTAAATGGATAAAGGAAATACAAAAAACAGTATGGAAAAATGTGCATGTGCACACACAGATACGCATATATATATATGTATATTTATATATATATATACTCATACGTTTGTAGACAAACCACACAGAATTTTTTACTCATACTTTGAGTGTGCTAACACATCCTTCTCTTGAACTTCCCACCATACTTTACAACTAGTAAGCTGGGTGGAAAACAAATGGTTCTGGAGATTTTCATAAAATTAAGCATGCATATGGCATACATATAAAGCCAAGAAAGATATCTTAAATTTTTAAGAAATCAGGAATGATTTGTACCACCACTTATTTATTCCCTTTAATTTTCAATAACTTACAGGTTAAAAAATAAACAAACCACCTCCCTACCTTCCAAACCTAAACCATTGCAAACTTTCTACACAAGGAAAGCTTTATAGTTAATTTCTGGTGAATTTCTGTTCCTTCATGCCATACAATATTGAATTCTGAGTAGATGAAGATAAAAGCATTTTGAAGTTCCTAAGCATTGTTCATGATGTTTGATTTCTTGATTTCATTAAGAACTGACTTCAGTAGGTAAGTCTGCTGCCTTGACAGCTTCCTTTCATGGAAAGAACATTCTGTACCAAAGCAACCAGACATTATTTCGTATTTTATTTAGAAGAGCAATAAACAGATACAGAAACCAAAGGTACCCCGTCTGTATTCATCACAGTTATTTACTCCTTTGACAGAAAATTGCATATACAATAGAAAACTAACAGATGAGATGAAAAAAAAAATCAAAGAGAAAAATCATTGTGCTCAGCCAACAAGTATTCATTTAAAGAATCTAGGTTTAATATGGTTCCAGAATCCTCTACTATCAGCAGGCCAAACACAAATCTTCAACATGTCTTCCCAGAAAGATTTCCTACTACAGATCACATAGCAGGAAACTGATGGTGCCTTCTTAACAGAACTGGTGAAATGCAACACTGGTTATTCAACTTTTCCCCATGTGTTTTCATGAATGAACACAAAAAGTAGGGTACAAAATGCTCAGTCATCAGAAAAACCTTGCTTACCTACCACATACCCTAGGAAATGCTTGTTAGGGCAAAGGAGACTTCACAGATATATCATACTTGTATGGAGACTCACAGAATGGTTAAGGTTGGAAGGGACCTCTAGAGATCATCTAGTCCAACCCCTCTGCTCCAGCAGGGACACCTAGAGCACGTGGCACAGGGCGGCATCCAGGCGGGTTTTGAAGATCTCCAGAGGAGGAGACTCCACAACCTCTCTGGGCAGCCTGTTCCAGGGCTCTGTCACCCTCACTGGGTATTTCCTGTGTTTTGGTTCGTCCCTGCTGCCTCTCATCCTACCGCTGGCCACCACTGCAAACAGTCTTCCTAATAGCATATAGTTAGCAAGTGGGGCATTTTTTTTCGCAATTAGCAGACCCAGGTTTGCCACTTCTCTAGCAGGAATAGAAAACTAAGATCTGAGCACAGTTTTCTTAAATTCGCTCACACAGTGGAGAAGGATTGTCAGTGGCTACCCTTACTCGTCTTAAGTCAAAGCTTGCTCAGCTCTCTGAAAACTAGAGAACCTGGCAAATTTTACTTATTAGTTTGTATCCTTCCCACCCCAAATGCAGTGCATGAGAAGAATTTAAGATACACACACTCATCAGCATTTCTTTAATGGACAAGAAGTTGATGGCAGCTGCATTTAGGTGTTGAAATTGGAAGGGTCCTGCCTCTGTTTTGGATTACATCTCTAAGAGTAGGTTTAAATTTTTTATTTATTCTTATTATCTCCCAAATTACTCTGCTTCTCCACAGAACCACTACACTCATGAACGCCCCCCTTTTTTGTCTTTCTTCTACACCTGGCTCACTCCCATACCTTCCTGCTGTGGTGGGGTTAGTGGGCACTTTCTCATTTAGTGTTCTCAGTTGCTTTCTATGAATGATGAACGCAATGAGAATAATTAAAAAAAACTAACCACCTCCAGTTTGCTAACTACTAGACTGCTTTGCAAAGGAGATAATTTCCACAGGCTACAGAAGTTATTTGTATTACTTCAATTAATTGTAATACAAAACAGTGGCACCACTTCATTAATCAGCTGCTTGAGAGAGTTACTTTGGTGAGAAGTCTTTTTGGTAATTTGATTAGAAAGAACACAGTTCTTATTACTACTGTATGAATCAGTATGTCCATCAAGCAATTTACTTAGGACAATTTCTTAATACTATACAAAGCAAAAAGAAAGGAAACAGAGAAAGAGAGTCTTTTGGCAGCAAATGGATCCCAGATATTCAAAGCGCACATGTAGCTAAGCAAAGCGTACAGGAAATACTTCAGTGCTCTGAGAGGCATTTCCTCCCCTCCCCCCTAGAAAGATGCAGTAATTAAAACCTAATTATTATCTTCATTTTAAACAAAACCTAAAGTGAATACCAATTAATAACAACATACTAATGAGCATCTGCTGTGATGAAATTGAATATGAATGTGCTGCAAATTTCGGGTAATTTATTTTTTCGGGGAAATGCCACTGGTCTCAATCTACTGCTAGAAGATTGTATAGACTTTACACACTTTTCATCATATCTCTTATAGCAGCAATTTCTGTTTTTAAAAAGAGAGCATAGCTTGGCAATGTGGATATTTATGTATCCAAATACTATTCATACCACATTAAAAAAATCATGTTTTCTTTTGTAAAATGGACTAGTTTAATCAGACCAAGTCCATACAGACCCAATCACCATTGGAGTCTGAAGGTAGACTCCTGTTTACAAAAAGAGAGGCCTAACAAGGTGAATTAATGCAACACTGAATACTCATTAATTGTGTGCTCCACCCCACCCTCTGCTTACATATAAGGATAACAAATACTGAAATTTCATCTTCTTATATATCAAACAAACAAAAGAGTAAAAATAGAGAGCTTATCTGCAACCAGTAGGATGGAGGTAACTGAAGTAACAAGAACTTGTACTGGTTTAGGTCCTCTTTTCTTGTCTTAGTGACAGGTATGCAACTCTTCCCCATTACTATGTGAGCTCTAATGCTCATATGAACATATGATAAACCAAATCCAACTCACCAAGTCAGCAAATATTATTCACTTTATTGCTAATCTATCAGAAAACTACCCCAACAAAGCTAACGAGTTTGCTGCATGGTCAACAGCTGGCACAAGAGGCAATGGCAAACCATGCTGTAACTGATGTAACTGGCTACTGCTAGCAAGGAAGGAACTGTACGTGCACCCGCTTTTAGCTTTGGGCTCCCCACTCCACCTTGCACCCGGTATTCAAGCTCACCTGAGTAGCTCAACAAGATCTGGCAGAGAATTCAGTGTGCTCTTTATTCTGAAATTTTCAGTATCAAGATGTTTATGGCTAATTTTTGATATTACTATTTTATATGAATATAATAAAAGGTACAAACACATAAAACTTATGGCACTTATGACTGAAATCAGACACGGGTGCACACATATTTGGCACTTCCTTACTGCAGAGGAAAAGGTACAGGGCCTCGTTTTATCCAGATAACTAAAGTCTTTGATTTTAAATTGAATAATAGAAACAAATATATGAGTAACATCTCATGACTCTGGAGAAACTCTACAGTTTCAGAGTTAAGAGTTTGCAGACTAACCCACCTGAAGAGCCATCCTACATTGGCATATGAGGGGGAAAAAAAAAAGAGGATATCTTTGGGACTTTCTTTTTTTTTTTTAATTAAATACTTTCAAACTCAATGACCCTCAGAATTATCTGTCATTTGACTATCCATATGAATAGTATGAAGTAGTTTGGTGAAAAATAGCCCCAATTCACCCAAAATAATGTGGTGAAACAACATGAAAATTGAAAGACAACCCTGTAAAGTAAAGCTGTCTTTCTGTGCTGGAGATTAAGTAACCCAATATACGTTAACACATCCATTGCATCCCAAAGAAGCTAGTATAGAAGCTCCATCTTGTTCTAGAGGTTTAATGATCTACTCATTGAACAAGGAGCACTCACAGGTGATAACTACAGGTCATCTGCTTATTCAAAGTATGGGGGAAAAAAAAGCACGTACAGAAGAACTCTGAGCACTGAATGGAACTCTCTTAGCTTTCAAGCAACTTCACGGATTTCCATATAAAATTAAAAATCCTGATTTTATTCCAAACAAACTGGAACCTGAACAAGAGTCCCGGAGCAGAGCAATTTATCCAGCTCCTTGAGAAGCACATGGAGGGTATCCAGCTACCATGGCTAAACTGCTCCTGGCATGCAAGCTACCTCAAGACAGGTTGTGTAGCCTGACTGCAGTTAACACCTATAACTTGAAATAAATCTTTAGTGTGCAGGCTGAACATCAAGCCTTGTACTAAAGGAGCAGCAAAGACGTAAAAAAACAGGGTGCACTGAGTTTTTGATTCTCCAGATATGTAACATGGTTATGTTGTTAGGGTCTGCTATAACTGGAGGCCCAGTTAAGGCTACACATGCAGGCCTGTCTTTTGACTTTGCTGACTTCTGAATGTTTTTCCATGAGCAGAAGGTCTCAACGTGGAAAGGTTTCACATAGTAAATTATTAAAATCTGAAAAGCCCTCCAGCATCAGCTTTGTATGTTGAAAGAGTGGTGCTGAAACAGCTACCATTTTCAGTTCTTCCAGTGAAAATATATCTTCCTTCAGACCACACCCTCATATTGGTAACCAAACATTCCAATTGTTCATATGAAGGAAAGTATATAGCGAAGGAAGTTATACATTGGTGGAAATGTTGGCACTATTATTGAAGTGCAGATGAAACCAACAACTATTAAGATTTCCTGATGCTTTCAATCATAAGATTATTTTTCAAACATTTTCAGTCCTATGCTGAAACTAATAGACCATAGGTTATGTTTTGGGTCTAGATTAATCATTTTTCTTTGTTCTGTCAAAGAAATATCAGGAATACTTTCTTAGGAGCCCATAAAAGGTTTTGGATCTGACACAGCACATAATATAATCTCCCTTTAGCTTTATAATTCATGAAGTTAACCCTAAATGAGAATGAAGAAATGGGGAAAGAGCAGGGAAACAATCTGCACAGGGCAGTTTCCAAGAACAACCACCTACCGTCTATCGGCTGTAGTCTTATTTCATGGCAAAAAGAGGCTAAAGATTAGACTCTGCAGACTAGGCACAAGGCAGCTTTCTGTACCATTTTATGCAATCCTGCTGACACATTAAAAGAATGGTTGCATATTGTCAAGAATGAGCAAAAGATTATCCCTTATTATCTTATTTAAGACTCATTTGGAATATTCTGTCTGCCTTCAAAACTGAGGAGGATGGCACTGCTGATGTTCTGATGCAGGGTGTTTTGATAACAATGGAAAGAACATGTAGAACCAAGTCACGATGTTGCAATCTAGACGGTGGTAGACACAGCAAGCATAAATGTGAGAGTATAAGATTTCTGCTTAGATAAATGATTTAAAACTACTTTATATTATTACTTAAAAAATTATCACCGATACACTCTGCACAAACATTTAACACTTATTTGCTGGCCAGAAGAACATACTATAAAAGTGTAAATATGTATAAGGCAGATTGTTTATTTAAATTATGATTTTGCTAGGGAATGCCTTATGTTGCATTTCTTCCTTGCAAAATTATTTACTAATTGTGAAAAGGTATAGAAAGTGAAAAGCACTGTTTTTACCCTAAAGTTGATTACCATTCAACATGCACAAAGACAACATTTTAAAACTATTTATTGGTAAATAAACAAAATAATAAGTAGGCTAGATATGCAAACAAATAAGGTTATCTAAATATGTTTTAGATGTAAAGCCATGAATATAAAAATAACAAAAAAGTATCATTTGCAGAGAGGAAACTGAGTATACCAATTTGGGTTGAAATATTCCTGTCACTCAAGACTTTGGAACTCAATTCCCTCAACTGTAGCTTTTAGCAAGAGTTTAAAAAGTTTGAAAAGCTTGTTTTCCTCCTTTAGACTCCTTCAGAATTGTAATATAGCAGTCTTTGCTCAGCTGGTTAAATAATCTGAAGGAATACATCCTCCACATCTGATGCAGAGGATTGTTTTGTCTAAAGTGAATTTAGCAATTGAGTAAATTCTAACAGACAGAGCCACAGTTCCTTTTTTTGATCTTGAATTCTTCTGAAAGTTAAGGCAATGAGGGGACTAGGCTAAGATACGAGAAAACACTGAGCTATTCACTGTGTACCTGGAAATATTTTCCTTTGAAATATCTGAAAACCAGGAATGCTCAGAGATGCCTGAAACCTCACCTCTAGGGCGCTAACAACCTACACAAGCAGCTCCCAAAGCTTCTCAAAGAGTTTGGGATGGGAAACACTTGCGATATAGTTTACTTACTCATCTTGCTTACTTTTTCTGCAGCTAGGGTGCACGCAAGTGATTCCTCTGCTAAGACCTCTCTTTGTTCCAAAGAGATCGACCATTTCCCAGAAGGTCCTAGCACCATCTATCTATTTACACACATATAATCAGCTCTGTCAATGCAAGTCTTGATCTCATGTCCCTGAGCAGCTCTCACGGACTTTAGAAGAACAGCACTCTAGCATATGCTAAAGAAACATCATGTTACAGTGATGACAAAGCAAGACGAGCATCTCCATCTTTTCTGCGTCAATACACTGCACACATCAGTTTATATGTTAAATTTGAGACGTCATTTTTTTAATGACCAATATTTTCTGGTATTGTCTACCAATTTAATGATACTCTGAATAATACCAGTTTTAAACAACAGCTGTATGTTTATCATTTATCATTTGACTGTTATTGATGTTAACTTTGTGGACTGATTTGAAATCACATTGCTTCCATCCTCAATTTCACAATTCCCAATCCCACAATTCCCAAATTCAAACAGGAGAGAAACACACCAATCTTGGGATTATCCACTAAGAAAAGAAATTAATCCACCTAAGAACAGGCAAAGATTAAGCCCTTCAGGTTTCTATCAGCTGCCTTAACTGGAGAGGTCAATATTGTGCGTGTGCTCGTGAAAACAAATAATGCAACAGACTGCAGATTCTGCAGATCCTCAGAAACCTAAAAGAAAATTTAAATATGTCTGAAAATTACTGTTTCACGCATTACTAAATTAACACACATGCCAATCCAAAAATGACCTTCTAATAACAATTATGCAAGCTATCAAAATATCTAAATTGTCTCTTCATTTTCATAGGACACTCCCCACATACGCAACCAAACTGCAATGAACTTACTAGCTGTGACAGAGCAGCTCTGTAGCGCATTAATAATCATAATCCCTATAATCCTTTTACTGTCACATTTTATCCTTTCTACTATGGAAACCTGAACCTACGTTTTATCTTCCACTGATAAAATGCCGCACATTAAAAAAAAAAAAAAAAGTGACTATTTTTACATGAAACTTAAAAAGATACTGGTTTACATAAAAGCATAGGGGTCTCATTGCTGAGAATTGGTATCGGATGTTGAAACAGGGTAGAGTTAGCTTCCAGCGACCCGTACAATGCTTAGATGTGATGGAGAGCTCCCATTACAAAGTAAGAATATTTTTTGTACTTGGGAGCACTTTTCGCCTTTTTTCCCCTGCTGTAGCAAAATCATGCTAACTGAAAATCAAATTATGGATCTACTGGAGATAAGATAAACCCTAGACACAAACAACTCTGAACCTAGGTAAAAGCATAAAATGCTACCTATTCACAGGAAGTTGCAAAAAGTGATGTGTGAAGTGTGAAAAAGTGATTTTCACATTGTGTCATCTTTTACCAGAGATAAATTAAGCATTACACAAAAATGACTTGCGTTCCACCTCTGTTTCTGGGAAGAGTTGCATAACTTTAGACAAGTCTCTAAGCCTTCTTCTGGTAGGTCCCTTTTATAAGGCTGGGGGGTCTAAAAGCAGCACTGGGTGTTCATAAAAAAATATGGATTATGGCAGAGGAGGTACCAGATATCCTAGGACCATCTACTAGATTAGGCCCTTCACTCAGGGGTTACAAGTTCTTGTTTCTTGCCTTGGGCGTAAATGTCTATCTAGACAGAAAAGTCTGGTCATATTAGTGTTTGAGTGTTCACTTTTGAAGTGACACATCTGATATGAAACTGGATCAGATGTTTTAAAAGATGACCTCAAGGTCCAAAAGTGAAAAGAAAATACATTTTATTTATAACCAATCAATGTAAGACTACTGTTCTGAACCTGAGGCCCCTTCGGCTGACTTAAAGCATAATGATCTAAGATAAGCTGAGAAACCCCTCTCACCTTCAACAAATAATCCTAGAAGTTAAGAAGACTTACCAGAAGCATCACCCTCCTTTCTAGTGGTCAGGCAGAACGTGTGGCCGTTCTGGGGTAGCTAAAACCACATCAACCTTCAAGCTGTGCACTGAGGCCTATGTACTACAAAGGTGGCAAACGATTTAGCAGATAACCTGGAAGATAAAAGAGCACGGCCTCTGAGCGGGGAAAAGCAGAGACCTGCCTACCAGCAGGGAACCTCTCCGTCTTCCATCGCAGTCATCACAGCTAGAGCACTACCATAAAAAGACAGCCTATAACAACAGGAAGGAGAAAAACAGGAAACAGCCCCTGAAACAGGAACAAGCATTTCAGAGTGTTATCAGCTACAACTAACAACACTGGAACTTGAGCTTCAGCCAGGCAAATCCCAAGCATGGTGCAATGTTTGTAAAAGCATTTGATCAATCTCTAATTGTCACATAAAAACAGAGTGTTCCTCTCAAAAATTCCAGCTTCCATTTAAAGAAGTGAACTTCATCAGATCCAATCCTACTAGTAGAAGCATCTGATGTCCACTAAAGTTCCGGTCAAAAGAAAACCGTAGCCTTTACTGCAGGTTGTAAATATTCATGCTAGATAAATATCACCGCCCCTTACCTATGCATACATAAAGATTACTCCCACCAGAACAGAATGCATGTTAAATCTTAATTCTGACTTAAAAAAATTAATTGCCTCCTCTCGCGCTTTTCCATGTTCTCTGGAAACCTTCTTTGTGCTCTGCCATTCCCCAGCAGCCACTCACCACCTCCGATCACTGAGCCTTCCCCCTCCTCTGCAGGGATCACATTACTTTTCATCAAATACCAACCCAAGCCATCCTGAACCTGCACCATGACCTTCCCTGCAACAGGCTTTCTTGAATACACAATTTTAGGTAGTGGCCAAATGCACCTCATGGATCCAGATCAACTCTAGGGAAAGAAGCCAAGTTTCAGCAGCCAGGTACATCATTGCTCCACTGCCTCTGGTGACATGTAATTTTGAGCAACTCGGAAGTGATCCAGCCAAAACAAAACCATTAATAGGCATGAGGTTGGCTGTCCTCGGAGCTCCTTCTTCCCAACACTTACTAGTGGATTGCTGCTTTGGCAATGACCCACTGGCGAATTTGTGTGACTGCTACTACAGCACAGAAACAGAAAACAAGCTCTTTGAATGGCAGCGGATTAAAAGATATTTGTCAGATTCCCCCCCAAATCTAACAAAAATGTGAGTTCCCAGCAGTTTTGGCAATTTCACCTTCAACTGAGCCTCTAACCCACTCCTTTTTGGAAAATATGCCTCAGATAGTCTGTATACAAACCCTGAAGACAGTTAGGCATTAAAAATCTTACAGGGAATATACACAAGTAAATAAATAGGACATTTAATTTGTAAAGTTAGTAAAGTTGTATTTCTGGGATCCACAAGAGAGCTAACAAGAACGCAACCTGAAATTTGGGACCGCAGAAAGTACTAATAAGTGCATACCACAAAAATGCCAATCATATAATTTAAAATAAGACAGGGGAAAAAAATGACTTCATCCTTCACAGTAGCACCATGCAGCACCCCAGTGCCCAAATTATGGGGAATAAAAAGATAAATAAGGATGAGGGCATTCCATTTGAGCAGAGAAAGAACAGGCTGCCTAAAGCAGATGCTCTTGGATCATTTAATAACCACAATAGAAAAGCAATAGAAAAATAAAATGTAGCTCTCAAAAGTTTCTGGCCCTGGAAAGCTGGATTGGCTTATTAGCCATATTAGTTTTATAAGATGAGTAAGATGTCAGAACACGTACAGAAACGTACTTACTGTTAAACACAAAATCATAATTAGTGAATTCTCACTGAACATTTCATTTAAAAAATCATTTTTCCACAGTCATTCTTAAATACCTAATATAAAAATATACATATATATACATATACACATACAAACACACACACACATAAGAGCTCATTCAAATTCCACAGAGCAAGGCAGCTGTTTTTACAGGTATGGCAATCCCTATAGTCAAACACAAAATTGGGCAGGTAGACATCAAGTCCACAACATGCACCAAGGTAATGAAGAGTGCGCTTGAGCCAAAAGCTACTAAGGGAATTATTTGGGAATGCTACTATTCACCTTCTGCTCTTCACTAGAAAACTTTGGAAGATTTTGCATCTTCCTTATAAATCCAACACTCTTCTACTGAGGATATCCAAATGTCAAGATCAATAGAGTGAAATGCAGCCCGCTGGAACAGCTGAGTACTTCCCTCATTTTTAAAGCTTTTACAAAAGGCAAACTTTCTTCCTTCTGTCTTCTGTACAAATTTTTGGAATTTACAAATCAAGTTTACATTGTCCACTGAACTGTATGTCACTGCTGCGTGCAGGTTTGTAATAGAAATTTTCTGTTAAAAGAATGTACGCCATGTTCATTAAGTTTTAGGATTATATTACATATATCATGCCATCAGTAATCATTTTTGTAATTTGATGCACTTGACATACTTCATTTAGTTCAGAACTGTTAATTCTTCAGTTTAGGTCTGCATGAGTAAAAGCAAATACTACAGCAAATCCAAAAAGATATTTTTGAAAAAAAAAAGGGGGACCTTTATTTATTTAAAGATTTGCACAGCCAATAATGAATAACTACATACATAGGGTAGAGCTAATCAGAAAAGCTGTCTCAAGGAGAAAATTCAGTTTTACTATACCTAGTTCATTCTCTGGAGTTTCCATGTTTCTTTTTTGCTATTCAGGAGGAGGATGAAGCTGAAAGCTGCCTGGAAGCCTAGATTACGTTGGATAACAACAATCTTGTATGGCAGCAGGATACTGTCCAAACTTCAAACTGTTTATTTACAGTTCCAATAAACTGTTCTGTTAGGTGAGGATTTTTGAGTAGTTTTCAGCAAGCAGAACATGCTGGCCTTTCCCTCCCTGTTGTGCAGGACTCCTCTATATTATGCACTAGCTACAATTTCTGAGCTGTCTTAATAAGAACATCCATGTAAAAATCTAGCCATGTAAGAAGAGTAGAGCATTGACAAATAAGAAAATTAAAATCTGACAAAATGGCAACATTTTCTTAACTGCTGGGACATTAAAAAAAAAAAAAAAGTATTCCTTACCAATTCTGGCATCTGGATGTTCAGAAACATGACATTCAACATACCAGCTAGACAGTGAACAGAGCAACCAACGCATGCAGCATCTTCAAGGAAGAAATTTAATTACTTTGGTCAATCCATCCAGCTCAGGAACAAAAGAAACAGAGATTCTAACAGACTTAGATATTCTGCATGAGATAGCCTATGGAGCAGAAAAGTGGCTTCCCAAACTAGCTCACAGGGCTATCAAAAAACCCCTTAGAAAACAGTTTTGGTAGGGTTCTGCAAAGTCTCAAAAGATTTATGAGATGAGTATTTCAACTTGCCCATCACCATGTGATCACAAACGATAATTCATTCTTCAGGTCAAATATGGCGGAAGTTTCATGTAGAACCATAACTCTCTTAGCACAACTGTCAACACCTTTCCACAATGAAAAAGGCCAAAAAACCTCAGTATGATACATGATGAAATCTGCAATCACTAGGCCTAGCTTCTGTAACACAGTTTTAACAAATGCTACATTCTGTGCCTTCCCCCTCTTACTTAACCTTTAGAAGGGAATATCATTAACAGTACTCTCAAAATATTAACAAATCCAAAAAGAGGGAAATCCAAATGAGAAGAAATCCAGTGAGAGAAATCCTTTTTTTTTTTTTTTTTTTGGTGTGGGATGGTTGGAATATGCCTAGCCTTCTTCAAAAGGCCACCATCATCCTCAACGTGTAGACACGCTTTATTCTACTATTGTTCAGTGATATCTTGCATTTATGCAGTTTCTGACTGAGAGATCTGCCAAAAAGTATGAAGACAGACTAGTGAGCCTTGCTCTGAGTGAATGCTGAATCAGTGTCTGGAAGTGAGTAAAACGGCATCTTTCGGACGAGATGAAGGTGATGTCCCCTGCACAGCCTTTCGTGAAGCCCTGCAGGTTCATCCCAAGCCTCCTGGCCAAACTATCTCTACTGA